>NC_090728.1:32335905-32353405 GCF_036898095.1 Palaemon carinicauda
GGACCTTTTAGGCAGAACTATTCTCAAGTGTTGGGTCTTCGGAATCCAGGGGGATCCAATGCTTGGGGTAGGACTCTTGGCTTTTGGCTGGAAGACCGTCATTACAGATATGGGGAGGATGATTCCATAGTTTCTTGGTCCCAGTCCTAACAGGCGGGTTCAGCTTACACCTATGCCTCTATATCTGTTTTGATGCTATCCTTCGGGTAGGATATGGAGTGGACCATCTGGGAAGTATACTCTCACTGTGCCGGTAGTGGAGAGTGCAAATTTCCTTCCCAACATGTGAAGCCTTAATGTTCTCAAGCAGGTAAATCAAACTATTCTAAATATCACTTCTCTTTTCTTTATTCTAATGGATTCTTGTGACAACGACCCCACCTTCCCTGGATATGCTGACTCGCCCCCGGCACTGTTGACGACCTCTGGCAATTCATTTAACGAAAATTCCGTTGACGACGTAGGAACTATAAAGGACTATTCTTTAAACATTCGAAAAAGGGTAATTTGGGCAACACAGAAAAACTGAATGTCCTGCACGTTGCCCAAATCCCATTAGATGCTAAATATGATGTGCTACATAAAATATTTGAGTGTTACGGATTAATAAAAGAAATTAGAATGGAACTTCAAGATGATAATTTGGATTCTTGGTTATCATTTAATTGTCATGAGGAAGCATTTAATGCAAGCCGTAACATTGTTAATTTTAAAGTAGGTAATAAGAGTATTAAGGGTGCTCTGTGTGATGGGGCACCTAAAGATCTGGACGTCTACAGACCAGCAGATTGGGTTGATAAAGATATAGAGGTAGATATGCCATCGCAAGGAAAGCCAAAACCACCAATGTGGCTTCTTGCTCAATCTACAGAAGTTACTGAAAATTATTTCAAGATCTGCAAATTTCTTCAGAGGAAGATAGGAACGATCGCACCTGGAGATATATCTCGATTCGGTAAGAAAAGTTACTTGATAAAGGGCAAGCCATTCACACAGTCTGTTATATTGTCCAATTTGAAGACAGTAAATGATGATATAAAATTAGACATCAAACCCCATCTAAACTTTAGCTATGGAAGGGGAGTGGTTTTCAATAGGGATCTTTATGAATTTACCGAAGAGGAGATATTGGCTGTGTCCACTATCAGTGTGGAAAGTACATAAAGTACCTGGAACTTCAATGATTGTTTTTACTTTCCAGGATGCTGATGTATCTTTCCGCATAAACATAGAAAATGAAAGGATTAGAGTTCAGCCTTTTAAGCAGAAGCCACTGCAATGTTATAATTGCTTTAAATTTGGACATCCTTCCAAAGTTTGCAAAAAGGATAAAATTTGTAATACTTGCTCCAATATTTACCATGGGGAATGTACACTTGAGGCAAGGTGCTTAAAGTGCAGCTCTAATCAGTTAGAAGAGGCTGCCCTCAATAAATCAATTATTGAACATTATTAAATAAATCTAATATCTATGCAAAGACATTAAAAACAGGAGAAAAAGTTCCTCGGGAATCATCTCACCCACCTACTACTGTAGATAGTTCCCGAAAAAGGAATTCACCATCTATTGATAAAGTGCTGCATAAGACAAGAATATCTCCTCCTAAAGATTTGTCCTGAAACCCAAGTTATCAGGTGTACCTGTAGTCGGGAAGGTACAAAAACCTGGTAACTCATAACCTATTAATCGTAAAAGAGAGAGATCTCCATCTCTCTCACCCACTTCCATAAGAAATACTAGAGTTATGACATCAAATAAATATGATGTTTTGTCTGTTGATGTTTCCAATCAACCAGAAGACAATTTAAATCAATCAGAAATTCAAGTTGAGGTCCACCATCCACCTCAACAAATAGATCAAAAGGATACAAAGAAAAACAACGTAAAACCCAACATAACAAGATCATCTCTGAAGAAACCTACAGGAAATAATGTTAGATTAAAAACTGCTAATGGGAAAACTTCATCCAAGATGTCTTCCAGAAATAATCCATAGTTTTCTCCTCCATTTTGCAATGGAACTGTCAGGGTTTAAGGGCGAAATTCGAAGAAATTAAGCTTCTAATTCATGAACATTCCCCCATAATTGTATGTCTACAGGAAAGTATACTTGATGCTAATACTCCTAGTCCTCGAGAGTATGTTAGCTATAGAACACCATATAATCATCAAGCAGGGAGCCATGGCGGAAGTCTCATGTACGTTCGTCAAGATGTTCCCCAAATACCTATATCTACTGTATACGTACAACCCTGCAGGCAGAGGTTGTACAAATTGATATAGGGAGAAAATATACAATATGCTCTCTGTACTTACCTCCAAATGATAATATTTTATATGATGATTTAGCAGAGATCATTCAACAACTCCCTCAACCATTTCTCTTACTGGGAGATATGAATGGTAGACATCCTTTATGGGGTGATGTTTTGGCAAACACAAGGGGCAATATTATCTCATCAATTGTGGAGAATGAGGATGGTGGGACTCCTTAATACAGGAGAGCCCACGCACTTACAGGTTCAGACAGGTACCTGTCATCCATTGACCTTTCAATTGCAAGCTCTAACTGCCGCCTTGATTTTGATAGGAGGACATTAGATGATTGGCATACTAGTGATCATGCACCAATCATTATAAACACCAACAAGGGTCCGCCTTTACAAAGATCGCCACAATGGAATCTTGACAAGGTAGACTGGGTTAAATTTTCTGAGCTAAGTGAAATCGAAGGGAGTGCAGAACAGTTTGAAAGTATTGATGATGCCATAGACCTACTGAATGGAACTCTCCATACAGCAGGAATCAGTTCGATTCCTAAAACCACAGGACTATTCAAAAGACCACCATTCCCGTGGTGGTCTTCAGAATTAACAGCCTTGCACAGAGCCACCAGAAAATCTCTGACTAGATTGCGTAGACGCCGTACGGATGAAAATTTGATAACGTACAAAAGTGTAGAGCACAGTTCCGTCGTGCCATGAAAGAACCTAGACGCCAATCTTGGGTGGCTTTTGTTTCCTCCATTAATAGTAGAACACCACCATCTTCTGTATGGAGGAAAGTAAAAAAGATTGCAGGCAAATTCACCACAAACCCACCGCCAGTGTTGATAGTGAATGGTCAGTATGTGACTAAAGTAAATTAAGTTAGCAATGCCCTGGCTGACCATTTTTCAAATGTATCGTGCAAGAATGTAGCAGTTGCTGGTCACCAGTACAGAAGCATTGAAGAACAAAAAATTTTAAATTTTGCAACAAGAAGGGAAGAGTCGTATAATTCTCCTTTCACTAAAAGAGAATATGATTCAGCACTTTCCACTTGTAACGATACAGCCCCTGGACCCGATGGAATTCCATATGCAATGATTAAACATGTACATTTTAATACAAAGTTATTTATTTTAAGCATTATTAATAGAATATGGCATGATCATAGTTATCCAAGTGTTTGGGAACTAGCCATTATTTTAGCCTTTTTAAAACCCGGTAAGGACAAGTTTTTAGCAGCAAACTACTGACCTATTGCACTGACATCTTGTTTATGTAAAATTATGGAGAAGATGATCAATAAAAGACTGATGTGGTACCTTGAAAAGGAGGGTATTTTATCACCGACCCAATATGGATTCAGAAAAATGCAGTCAACGACTGATGTGTTGATACGACTTGAGTCCTCTATTTGTGAAGAATTTGCTTCCAAACAGCACCATGTGACAGTCTTTTTTGACCTTGAAAAGCCATATGATACCTCTTGGAGATATGGTATACTTAAAACAATTCATGAATTGGGATTGAGAGGAGAGCTGCCAATATCTATTCAGGCATTTCTTTCAAACAGAGTTTTTCAAGTGAGAGTAGGGGAAGCTTTATCAGAGAGTAAATGTCAAGAAGAAGGAGTTCCTCAGGGGAGTGTGCTGAGTGTAACCCTTTTTGCACTAGCAATTAATGGGATATCCTCAGTCATTCCCCGGGATGTTCTCTCAACATTATTTGTGGAGGATCTCTCCATATCATTTGCTGGAGTTAGAATGGCAATGGTTGAGAGAAAAATCCAACTCTCAATTGACAAAATTATCCAGTGGGCCGATATGAATGGATTTAAGTTCTCGACAAGTAAAACTACTATTATCCATTTTTGTCGTATACGGGGAGTACATCCAGACCTGGATATATACATTAAAAGTCAAAGGATACCATGTGCAAGTGAAGCTAAATTTTTATGTTTGATATTTGATTGTAGGCTTACATGGGTTTCTCACTTAAAAGCGTTAAAAGCTAAATGTCTCAAGGCTCTGAATATTTTAAAAGTATTGTCCCATATATCATGGGGGGCTGACCGCAATACTATTTTGAAATTATGCAAAGCCTTGGTTTTTTCCAAAATCAGTTACGGATGTGAAGTATACTCCTCAGCCACGCCAAGCCGGTTAAAGATATTAGATTCAATACATCATGGTGGTATTAGATTGTTCACAGGAGCGTTTAAAACCTCAAATATCACAAGTCTCCTTGTTGATGCTGGAGAGTTACCTCTAGATCTTACCGAATTTCTGCTATTATTCGGTATTGGTTTAGATTGCAAAGACTCCCTAATTCTTTAGCCTTTCAGACAGCAAGTCATGTAAGTCACTCAACATACTTTGAATTGCACCCAAAATCTCCTCAACCTTATGGGTTTCGGGTGTAACAATTTTTAAACAGTCTTGATGTAATTAGAATTAAGGTGCTTCCATTTAAGGTATCATCAACGCCTCCATGGAATTTACCAGAGATATCTTTTTGTAAATATTCTATTGGAGTTAAGAAGAATATGACTGACTGAGAATCCAGGTCTCTGTTTATGGAACATGTTAAAGAACATAGGGGATCGACTATTATATATACTGATGGCTCCAAATCTGATGCTGGTGTCGGATTTGGAGTACATAGTAATGGTTTTGATTGTAGAGGTGCACTTCCCTATAACAGCTTCAATATTTACTGCCGAACTGTATGGCATACTAACCGCTGTTGAGAAAATAGCGTTGGAAAAGGAGGGTAATTTTACCATTTTTAGAGATGCAAGGCGTGTTCTTCAAACTTTAGAAGTTTTTAATTCTAGCAACCCTCTAGTTTTAAAGATTTTAGAATGGCTTTTTATTATTGGAAGGAGAGGTATAATGGTTCGATTTTGTTGGGTTCCAGCACATGTAGGTGTGTGTGGGAATGAGAAGGCAGATTCATTGGCAAAGAATGCAGCATCAGAGTTGGTACCAAGAGGGTATCCCATTCACTGTAATGACTCCCTACCCAACATCAAGAAATTGCTTTGCAATAAATGGCAACAGCACTGGGATAGCCTAGATGGCAATAAAATGAGAGAGGTAACAACTGTCATATCTCCTTGGAGGTATAACATGATGCCCTGAAAATGGGAGACGTCTCTTTGTTGTCTCTGTATTGGTCACACTCAGTCGACACACGAGTTTCTGCAGAAGGGCCAACACCAACCATATTGTGACGACTGTTTGGTGCCTCTTACAGTGAGGCATTTGTTGATCAAATGCCCCAATTATAATAACTTAAGGAATAGATATTTATTTGAGGCTCGAGGTGAGGGTGGCAGGTTCATCCTTGCCAAGATTCTTGGAAATGATGTTTCCTACTGTGCAAGTAGCATTTTTAGATTTATTTCGGAAGCAGGTCTTCTGAAAACTATTTAACTTTTACAATGACATTAAACTTTTATGGTTTTAATTGAATATTCTTTTACTTTTATATATATATATATATATATATATATATATACTGTATAGACTAAATGATATCGGCGTCAATGATCTTAGATGTCAGGATGCCTGAAAACTTTAAATCAATCAGTCAATCAATCAATCGATCCGTGTTGTGTCACAGATAATTTTCAAGTGGTAAAAAGTTTGGCACATATAAATGTTCATGTCATAGGCGTGACACTTACATGAACAAAACATGAGTACTGTATGAACTAAGCACAAGCGTTGCAGACGGCAAGTGTCAACGCATATCAGCGTGTGCCACAGAAATTCACTACGAGCATTGACACAAATTGGCATTCATTGTTTATGAACTGTGCAAGTTGTAGATACACCAGTTTGCACCACGTTCATAGCAGAGTGGTCGATAGGATATTGTCATGAGTTATTTACATGACTATGGAACATCCAACTCGGTACGACACTTGCCATACTGCAAACTGCCAGCAAACAGGTTAAATGCCCAAAACAATTGTATGTTTCCCTTTATAGAACTTGTGATTAAAAAAAATGCCACAGTAAAATATAAGAAGAGAGTCAGTGTCCAAGAAATAAATTTCTACATATAAATGACCATACGAAGGTACCAGAAAATTAGGAGATTATGTAAAAGATTACCCATAGTTATATGACAAAATACAGAGGGACAGGCTCTATATGGATGTCAAATCTAAGTTGTGGACAAAAGCTGGAGAAAAGGAACCTCTTGCCACTGGTATGCATTTTTCTATCTTCTTCCCTGATATAATTTCTGAATGAACTTTTGAATGAATTATAATTGTTTGATTTCTGTTGTGATAATGTCACTGCATTACGATTCTGTAATTACTTCAATAAATCTACTATTCTATTGTATTTAACATTTTTTAGTCTACGTATTTTCTACGTGTCTAGTGCAAGAAGCTCTATGTACCAATATCAAGGAAGATTTTTCATTCTGAGCATGACTCAAAACATCCACCAAAGAAGTTAATGTATCCAAGCTGAGTCAGTCATTCTTCGATGACTATGATTTAGTATGGAATTTGATTAGGTTTATTTGTACAGATGGAGCTCCTGTTATGATTGGCAAAAACTGTTCTACATCCTCAAGCTCTGGCATACAAAACATTGCCGAAAAAAAAAGGTTAAAGAAGTGATGGGAGTACTTGTGCAAACAGTCGAATTAATTCGTGAACGTGCATTGAATCATAGGCTTTTTCAAAACTGAAGTCACGAAATTGGAGCAGAAACAGAACACGGTTTTTATACCAAATAGAGGTACGATGGTTGAGTCGTGACCATGTTATCACGAGAGGTAAAAATGAGGGATGAAATTCTCAAATTACTCATTTACAATTTTCCCTCACCATACGATTTTGAAAAGGAAATCCTTATCATTTGCCTTGGATATTTAGATGGTATTTTCAGTCTCCTCAATTGTTTGAACACATCAATGCAGGGAACAGATGCCCAGTACCCAACTCAGGGGAAAAATTTTTGCATTTACAAGGAAATTGTTTACCAAAATGTTAGCAAAAATACATAATTAAGCAAACTCACTGGTGTAATGAAGAGGACATGAATGCCTTGAAGTATATCGGGTAATTATCTGGTTGATCTAAAAGTTAAAAGTAGATGAAACTTCAATATTCAGAGAAAAGGATGAAAATCTAGCGATAAAGATAATAAAGGATGTAAGAAAAACTTCTAGCCACTTCTCTTTCATCTCTTCATATCCCTATGAACTATACTGTCATGATTAAAAACTATGTTCAAGAACTTACAATGATGACTTCCCTTCGTTTCTAATATTTATTTCTTATTCTGACATTAATCCATGGCTTCAAGACCAAAATATTCAACCGAGAGAGCAGGCAGTGTTCCTGTTCCGTTAGAAAAAGATGGATGGATTATAAAATTTAGGCCTCAAGCAAAGCACTGGGGCATCACAGGCCATTCAGCGCTATATGATACAAATTAATCAACTCGAATCATTTGGTACCATTTCAACCTATAAAACTAATCACACCACTTTAGTGTAATAACATCTAAATGTGAAATAGGAAGTGATAAAAAAGATGAAATAAATTAATTAAAAGAACTAATTCCAGATTGGGATGGATGCAAAGAGATAACTATATTAATTATTATATATATAAATGATATACAAACACAATCTCTCTAAATCAATTGGAAGAACAGCCAGAATTGTGAAAACCCCTATTTTATAACTTCAATTTCATGGCAGCGCTTCCAGAAAGATTCTCTTCTGTTTGCTCATCCACTTCTTAGCGTCTCGAATGACCAACGAAGCTTCCCAATTGCCTCAACCTTTTTGACAAGAGAACATACTTATTGTTTTTTTACCATAGAAAATTGTGGTATTCCTGGTATAAAAAGTGAAAATCGACTTAATCGCAAATGTAAGAAGTGCGACGTTACGTACAGTAATAATACAAGGCCTTTATTATAATCATTATTATTATCGTATGCTAAGCTACAAGCCTACTTGAAAAAGCAATATGCTATAAGCCCAAAGGGTCCAACAGAAAAAATAGCCCAGTGAGGAAAGGAAATATGGAAATAAACGATATACGAAGTAATGAGAAAATAAAATAAAAAGTTTTAAAAAACATTTACATTAAAACAGATATTTCATACATAGACTATAAAAAGACTTATAAGCTACACTAACTTAACAACCACTGTACCTGGAGTGATGTGAGCACTTAAAACGTCAAACACGGGTCAAAGTTGGCCGTATAATTTTTCATTGTTGGGAACTAAAGTCTCTCTCTCTCTCTCTCTCTCTCTCTCTCTCTCTCTCTCTCTCTCTCTCTCTCTCTCTCTCTCTCTCATCAACTGCATTTGTATACCTATATGAATATATATCGACATATCTATAAGTATATACATACATATATGTCCACACACACAAATATATATATATATATATATATATATATATATATATATATATATATATATATATATATGTATATATATATATATATATATATATATATATATATATATATATATATATATATATATATATATATACGGTATATATGGTATATATGACTGCTTGTGCAAATATATTTTGCGATGTATTTTACGGATTTACTCATTAAAACCCTATTTGATAATTTATATGCTCTTTAACAGGATAACGAGACGTAACAGTCCCAACGAGCTAGAAGACATTCAGTTTCTATTCTCTTCAATGACCAAGAGTTTTTCTCTATGCGTTTATCAGAAAAAAACAACAGATGTTTAAGCATAACCATCTGTTTATTAACGTTCACCATGAAAAAATCTCGTCTCCTATGCAACGTTTACCATAAAAAAATCTCGTCTTCTATGCAAAAGTGAAAAGTGGAAATTTCAAGTATTACAGTCTTCGTCATTTCTCATTTCTTTCTCCAAGTGATTAATTTGTGTTATTGCTAGAAGGTAGTCCGAAAACCACGAGTCAGACAAGCTTTCTCATTCTTCAAACCGGTAAGCCTATTTATTCCAAAACAATACTATTAAGGGCAGAAATCAATGCTGAGTATTTTTATTGGTTTTCTAAACAACATGCATGTAAAGCATCAAGAAAACCATTTGTCATCTTCATACACATTGGTTTAGGTATGTAATACACATATTCTAATGTCAAGTAGCAAGCATACCTTGATTCTTTTTTTTTTTTTTTTTTTTTTTTATAGATCGTGCTTTTTTTCAGGTTATAGATACAATAATAAAAGAGGGAAGATCATTGGAAATATGTAAGAAAATATCACAAAAGTTAAAAAATGAAGACAAATTCTCCAAGATTTAATGAGCCTCATAAGAAACGTTTCTAAAAAAATCTACATTATCATTTATATCCACTTCCAATATATATATATATATATATATATATATATATATATATATATATATATATATATATATATATATATATATATATATATATATTCGTTATTACCAAATATTATTTAGAAATACCCAATCAAATCACATATATTTTCATTATCATGACCCTTCTGTTCTTATGGTGTGTACGTTATAATATATAAATACTTTTTTATAATATCACGTACGAGTCATCTAGCATTTTAGCTATCTGAATGTAAACAGTTTTAGGAACAGGACGAGTATCCGTTTCCTTTGGTTTCAAGTCTTGTCAATAAATTATGTAGAAAAATACAGGAATTAAATAATTAAAGAGGTACCCAAAAGGAAAGCACTCTCTTTTCTAATGTGTGAGATTGGACACCATAAGTGAAAACGACTTTGGTTCAAGAAGCCATTAATTTCCCTGCTGAAATTAGTCCTAACCACATAAATTTGTTTAGCGTCGCATATCCTTGTTGAAAAATGAGGCCCACCTAATTGCTTAAATATATTTATACTTTTGCTATGACATTTCGGGTCTCACACACTAACAGTAAAAACAAATTTTGTGCGCATTAAAAAGTATATATCAGTTGCATTTAGTTGCATCAGCATTACGACGGTAAGGACTTCTTTTATAGTACGTAAATGAAATCCAATTACAGTTTTCATACGAAAAATTTCATATGTTTGTAATAATTATAAATACAGAACATTTGAAAAAAAAAAATCATGTCATTCACTTAATTTCATGTTAAGATTCCCTGGTAACAGTCCAAATGATAACAGCTTCATCTAACCGTAGTTTTTTTATGAATTGATGGCAGAATTTCACATACCTTTCTTGGAAACTTTTAAGACATTTTTGTGACAAAAAGAAATCAAAACCAACTAATATATATTTCCTTATTGCAAGGCTTGGGGCTCAAGAACGCACTAATTTGCTTCGTCAATTCGTGGAAATGTTACATAGTGCCAATATAACTGTTGCGTCTGTAACTTTCCATGGTACAGCAAAGAATGTATCAATGATTAAAGAGTTTGGTCGTTATTTAGATTACAATGATATGAGAACTTCTTTCCTCCATCCATTGACACAGGAACCCTTATGCATATTTTGTATCGTTGCCATATGTTAAAATTAGTAAGGAATGCATTTGGAGAAAAAAAGAAATTCATAGACGGAGAAGGAAATCACATTCAATGGAGTTTCATAAAGAAACTGCACAAATTGCAGGAGTGTAAAGGTTTGCATTTAGGCAATAAACTTAGATCGCAACACATTGCGTGGATAAAACGAAACATGAATGTTAAGCTTGCTGCACAACTTATAGGTGAATCCGTTGGAAACTCCTTGCAATATTGCTTAGAAAAAAACCATGCTGGCTTCGAAGGATGTGAGGGAACAATCAGATTTCTTAGGTTATTCAATGATCTGTTCGATATTCTTAACTCGGGAAATTTTTGCAGTCGGGACTTCAAATGCTCGATGCAACAAAAAAATGCCGGTTTGATTAAAGTGTTCCTAGATAAGGCTGGAGCTTATATGAGGCATTTAAAACTTTCTGATGGAAAACTGATTTAAAATTCAACAGAAGAACGGAATTTCAAGGCTTTATAGTTTGTAATCGGAGCTTGATAAATCTATAAGACCAATTAATTGAATGTTCTAATAAAAAATCAAAATTTTCACTGCCATACAAAATGAGCCAAGATCATATGGAGCTTTCTTTGGTAAAATAAGAAGTATGGGAGGGTGTAATAATAACCCTACTTCTGTGCAGTTTTCTGCTGCCTATAAGAACATTTCAATTCAAAATGATATTCAGGTTGTCCTCCGTGGAAATTGCATACCTCTAAAATCCATCCCCATACTCAGGTGTTCAAGTAATGTATAGGTGGCTCATTTTCGTAACTCTGTTGATATTATAAATATGTCTTCTCCTAAGAACATGTTGATAGCAGATCATAGTTTACAGTAGATGCAAGTGAAAATAATGAAGACTATACTTATATTCCTACATCTCATCACTTATCAGTTCGTTCAAGCAGTATTATTGCCTACATTGCAGGCTTTATTGTTTATAAATTGAAGAAATATTTGCGTTCTGAAGCCTACTAAGATGGTTTGCTTTCCTATGAAAATATGTTACCAAGGTTACTCAAATTGAAGGCCAGTAGAAATTTGTGTGTGTAGGCCTATATATATATATATATATATATATATATATATATATATATATATATATACATATACATATACATATATACATATATATATATATATATATATATATATATATATATATATATATATATACATATATACATATACATATATATATACATATATACATATACATACATATATATATATATATATATACATATATATATATATATATATATATATATATATATATATATATATATATATATATGTATATTTAATATATATATATATATATATATATATATATATATATATATATATATATATGTATGTATATATATATATATATATATATATATATATATATATATATAAATATGCGTATAATGTCATAAAATTGTTTCTATGTAAGCTAATATGTAAGGATTATTTATTCTTTAATGTATGATGTCGACAATTGTAAATATGTTTCATCATGATTTCTGTAATTAAGTTTTAATAAAGTAAATTTGTGAATAGGTATAACAGTATCAATAAAGCAAGATACGGTATATGTTGTTTGCTTTTACTTGACTAACATTGGTTGTTTGTAAACCAAAACACCTGGATTTGGGTTTTCAAACTTGACAAGAGTCTATGGATTACTCTGGAAGATAGTTTAAATAGAATTTGATTGAGCCCATGAAAGCACACAGCTGACTGCCAGTAACAACAGTTGTGATATTATCATAAGCTGTGTTCAATGTAATCCATAAAGGGATATAAAGTGCAACGACTTTACTGTAGTTCATTATTCCAAGGAGTTTGTAAAGGATTCACCAATAAGTTGAGCAACAAGCTCAACATTATTTTTTTCTCTAATTAAGCAGCACAGGAAGGAACATCGCTAATAAAATAGCACAAGCAAATTGTTACCGAATATAAACAAAGGTCTGAATAAAACAGAAGGATTAACTTGGGATCGAGATTTGACAGTCTGACTGGTAAACCTGGCTTCACAGGTCCAGGTAAGAACTCTAGCCAGGGCTTCTCCAGTAGTATTAATCTTAATTTTTTTTTCTAATTAACCCTTCTGCACTGTTAGGGGTCTTTTTGACCCGAAGACAATTTTACATTACCATATCTCTCTTGTTTTTAGAGATTCAAGCTTCATACTCCTTGAATTCTCCTGACTTTAAGAGGTTGATGTGTTGCCTAAGCCTGGTAAAATTTTTCCCAGTAGTTACAGAGCAGCAAAAAAAGTAACATCTAATCTATTCGGGTCAAAATGACCCGTACCTACTTTTTGTTGTATTTTTTCACAGTTATTCGCTATCTGTATCAAAGATGGTATGATTATTGAAGTTACCCTTTCAAATGCAGTTTATACAATTCCTTTAATTATTGTATTCATAGAAAATTTATCTTCTTTGTTTACAAGGTATAGATAAAAAAAGTGAGAGAACTTCCATAAAATATTTCCTAGTAAAATTCATCAACCATGGATAAGTAAGTCTTTACATCATTGTAAGATTGTTGTCTTTGATTTACAATGATTCAGAGGAAATATTGGTTAGAAAAATGCTAAGTATAATATAATACTAGGAAAATTATTTTGGACACTAACACAAGAAGTTTTCTTTGTTTGTGTTCCAGAAAGTGTACAGCTTTTCTTGTAAACAAGTTTTATGGCCATGAATCCGGTGAAAAAAGTGATTGTATATCTTCAGAAAGTGATGATGGTGAAAATGACCATCTTTCAGTTCATTATGATCTTAGTGACTCTGACTATGAAGATGAAGCTGAAGAACAGCAATCTTCCGGTCCAAATTCTTCAACCAAAAAGGGAAATACCGGTATGGATAATGGCAATGAACCTTATGATCAAACATCTACCAGCTCAAATTCCACATCCATTGATACTGACTGTAATGATGAAGAACAACCACCTTCCTCTGTGAATTTCACATCCAAAAAGGGAAATATTGTATGATCTTCAGAAAAAGCAAACAGGTCATCAGGAAAGAAGTGTGCAAGAAATATCATTGATCAAACTCCTGGTATCATTCGTTATGCAGCTTCAAGAATATCAGATATACTGTCTGCATTTGAATTATTCATAACTCCAAAATTATTCAATATCATTTTGAAAATGATAAACAAAGAAGCTAATCGTGTCTTGGGTTCAGGAGATATAATTAGCCTAGAAAACCTGAGAGCATTTTATGGATTACGTCTTTTAGTAGGAATTTATAAATCTCATGGAGAGTCTCTTGGGAGTCTTTGGGATGACACATATAGACGTCCTATATTTCGAGCTACAATGTCCCTTGAAACCTTTATGAAATATTCTACGTTTCTTAGATTTGATGATAAAGAAACCAGAGCTCGAAGGAGATCCACAGACAAACTTGCTCCTATTAGAGATATTTGGAACATTTGGGTTGAGAGACTCCCTCTGATGTATAACATATCAACTGTTACCGTAGATGAGCAACTGGTTCCTTTTAGAGGAAAGTGTCCATTTAGGCAGTATAATCCATCAAAACCTGATAGATATGGGATAAATATTTGGGCAGCATGTGATGCAGAGAATAGTTATCTTTGGAATGCTGAAGTTTACATTGGTCGTAAAGATGAATTTGCAGAACGTGAGCAAGGTAAACGTATTGTTCCACAACTTACAGAAGGGCTTAAAGGTAGAAATATAACTTGTGACAACTTTTTCTGTAGCTTAGATTTAGCTAAGGAACTGAAAAAGCGCAAGTAAACAATTGTTGGAACTAAAAAAAAAATCGAAAAGAACTCCCAGTAGAATTCTGTAACCCTAAAGGAATGACCAGATATACTTTCCTTGAAGGTTACTATGAAGAAAATATAATTATTTCATATTGTCCCAGAAAAGGAAAAACTGTAGTATTGTTGAGTAACATGAATGATAGTGTCACTTGTAGTGATAAAGAAGAAAAGAAACCTGACATAATTGAATTTTACAATTCAACTAAAGGAGGAGTTGATAATTTAGACAAACTTATTGCAACTTATAGGTCAAAGCATCAGACAAAGAGATGGCCTATGGTCTTGTTTGATAACATAATGGATGTGTCTGTCTACAATGCTTTTGTCCTATGGAATCTTGTGCAACCTAACTGGAGAACAGAAGATACCATCAAGAGAAGAATTTTCCTTCATGAACTTGGATTAGCCTTAGTCCAACCTGTATTGTCTTCAAGGGTATCGTTACCTAGGACGCCAAATGCCCGACGAATTGCTGAAGCTGCAAGACCATCTATAGAATATAATAATTCTCGATCTGAAGAAAGAGTTGCAAAGAGACAGCATTGTCATATGTTTAAAAACTACAACAAAGTGACCACAATACGTTCTGTCTGCCGAAAAACTACATGTAAGCAGCATGCTGTTGTAATGTTCAAGTGCAAGAAATGCAACTAATTCCTAATCTTTAATAAGGTAGGGTGGTTGGGAGGGTTAAGTGTGGGGTCTAAATGACAGTCACTTCCGCGTAGTAGACCCTGGGCATACAAGGTAATCAATTATGTACTTTGTATGGCGTAGAACTATCAGAATTATGCGGAACATTAAATGTTACACAACGGGTGAATTACTAAAATTGTAAGCTCTCTATAAACACTGGCCATTCTAAATCTTAGAAAAGTTATGCAAAAAGAGGGTATTGTTATATGTGCACAAATTTTTTAGCAATGTAACAGCAATCTTCCCAGAAATTAGATGCAAATCCATGGTGTCACAATATTCAACTGCAATAATTTCAACTGAAACCTATTTTTCAATAAAGTAATTGGCTGGTAGAGGTAGATTTGGAGCCTAAATGATAATAAAATTCTTGCAGTGTACCCTGGACACGCAAAATAATTTTAAAAAGTACTTTGTATGGCAAGGAACTGTCAGAATTTATAAGACGGGTCATTTTGAGCCGGAACAGATTAGATGTTACCAAAATTTCAACAGAACACAAGGGTTAAGCAGCACAGGAAGGAACCAATGCTAATAAAATAGCACCAGCAAATTGTAACCGTATATAAACAAAGGTCTGAGTAAATCAGACTAAGTTCCAGTACGCTGTCGGAGGATTAACTTGGAATCGAGATTTGACAGTCTGACTGGTAAACCTGGCTTAAATTTGGCTTCACGAGTCCAGGTAAGAACTCTGAGCCAGGGCATCTCCAGTAGTATTAATCTTATTTATTTTCTAATTAAGCAGCACAGGAAGGAACATCGCTAATAAAATAGCACAAGCAAATTGTTACCGAATATAAACAAAGGTCTGAGTAAAACAGACTAAGTTCCAGTACGCTGTCGAAGGATTAATTTGGGATCGACATTTGACAGTCTGACTGGTAAACCTGGCTTCACGGGTCCAGGTAAGAACTCTGAGCCAGGGCATCTCCATTTTTTTTTCTAATAAAGCAGCACAGGAAGGAACCATCGCTTATAAAATAGCACAAGCAAATTGTTACCGTATATAAACAAAGGTCTGAGTAAAACAGACTAAGTTCCAGTACACTGTCTGAGGATTAACTTGGGATCGAGATTTGACAGTCTGACTGGTAAACCTGGCTTGAACGTGTCCAGGTAATAACTCTGACCCAGTGCATCTCCAGTAGTATTAATCTTTATTTTTTTTCTCTAATTAAGCAGCACAGGAAGGAACCATCGCTAATAAAATAGCACAAGCAAATTGTTACCTTATATAAATAAAGGTCTGAGTAAAACAGACTAAGTTCCAGTACACTGTTGGAGGATTAACTCGGGATTGAGATTTGACAGTCTGACTGGTAAACCTGGCTTAAACCTGGCTTCACGGGTCCAGGTAATAACTCTGACCCAGGGCATCTCCAGTAATATTAATCTTCATTTTTTTTTCTAATTAAGCAGCACAGGAAGGAACCATCGCTAATAAAATAGCATAAGCAAATTGTTACCGAATATAAACAAAGGTCTGAGTAAAACAGTCTAGACTAAGTTCCAGCACGCTGTTGGAGGATTAACTTGGGATCGAGATTTGACAGTCTGACTGGTAAACCTGGCTTAAACCTGGCTTCACGGGTCCAGGTAATAACTCTGACCCAGGGCATCTCCAGTAGTATTAATCTTTAATTTTTTTTTCTAATTAAGCAGCACAGGAAGGAACCATCGCTAATAAAATAGCACAAGCAAATTGTTACCGAATATAAACAAAGGTGTGAGTAAAACAGACTAAGTTCCAGTAAGCTGTCGGAGGATTAACTTGGGATCGAGATTTGACAGTCTGACTGGTAAACCTGGCTTAACCACTTCACTGCGGAATGACCATATCTGGTCGCTCAGACGATTGTGCCCATTCTGTGGTATGACCAGATCAAGGCCAGTATAGATACAGGATTGTAATTGATTAGATAATGAAACTCACCTTTTGGTAAAGATATAGAAGGAATAGCATCTTTCTTCAGTACCCTCAGATTCTTGGGGCTCTCTTTTGAATATCCATCTATGTAGTCCTTTGCGTCGAAATGAACTGAACACACAACAGCATATTTAGTATTAATTGGGTCAGCTCGGCAACACACTTTTATCCACTTATCACAGTAGAATTTGTCTCTTGGAAAATGAAAAAATCTAATACCATTGTCTTTTGTTTTCCTCTTATTACTTGAGCAGCCATATATAGAACACGTATTTGGCATCG
>NC_090728.1:32358405-32363405 GCF_036898095.1 Palaemon carinicauda
TTTATTACCAAACTAGATTTATTGAAGGGTTATTGGCAGGTTCCGTTATCTGATCTAGCCCGCGAAATTTCGGCATTTGTAACTCCTTTTGGGCTGTATGAATGTAAGGTTATGCCCTTTGGGATGAAGAATGCCGCGTGTACTTTTCAGCGGCTTATGAATAGGGTCATTTGTGGTTTGAAGGGAACCGAAATTTACATTGATGATTTGGTAGTATACAGTAATGACTGGAGTACACATATGATCCGGTTGCGTAAGGTGTTTGAGGCCCTGAGGTCGGCTAGGTTGGTTATTAATTTAGCCAAGTGTGAATTTGGACAGGCCAAGGTTTGTTATTTGGGTCACGAGGTTGGGTTGGGTCAAGTAGCCCCGAAGCAAGCTAACCTCGAGGCTATTATTAATTTGAAAAGGCCATGTAATGTTAGAGAGGTGAGAAGAGTTCTGGGAATGACAGGGTATTATTTCCGCTCTGTGCGGAATTTCTCAGACCTTACGCAACCTCTGACTAATTTATTAGAGAAGGGAAGAAAATATCATTGGACTGATTAGTGTGAGGAAGCTTTTAATAAGCTTAAATCCATTCTAATGTCTAAACCTATTTTGACTTCCCCAGATTTTCAGAAACCTTTTGTAATAGCGGTAGATGCCAGTGATGTAGGATTGGGTGGTGTCCTTTTTCAAAGGGATAGTGAAGGAGAGGTACACCCCATATCTTATTTTAGCCGAAAATTATTGTCGGCTGAAAGACGGTATTCAACCATTGAAAAAGAGGCTTTAGCTCTGGTCCGTACCCTATTACATTTTAAGCCTTATGTTACTAATTTTTCTTTTCCTGTAGAAATTTGGACTGATCATAATCCTCTGGGGTTTATAGAGCGGATGAAAGAGGCCAACCAGAGGATTTTGCGTTGGGCTTTGTTCCTGCAGGAATTTAAATTAGTGATTAAGCATATTAAGGGTTCTGAAAATAAAATTCCTGACGCAGTCTCACGGAGTGGATAGGCCAGCCTTGCCTCCCTCATACGCTGCCCTGCTCGTATCTCCTGTGAGTTAGGGTAAACACCCCTTCTAGTATATTTTAAAATCGAGGGGTGTTTAGGTGAATATCCTGTCTGGGTTAGCGAGATTTTTGTGGGTGTTGTCCTAATTTGACATTGGTTGGTGAACTTTTGATAAAGATATCTCGTGTACTTGTTGGTGTTGGTTAAGATTAAGTGATTTATCTTGTATGTTGTCTGGGTTGTTTAATCCTAGTTTAATTTTTCAGGTTAATGACCTTTGTATTATTGTTTTTGTACCTCTTTTTCAGATGGTGTATTTTTGGTAATTTAAGAAAAATATACCAAGTTTATTTTTTTTTATTTCGGGGAGGAAGGTATTAGAGTAAAGTAAATTTTCTATTAAAGTAAATTTCTCATTTCTTGAAGTCAACCTTGTTCTAGATTTAAGTGGTTTCCACTATAGCTTAAAGTAGTTTTAGAGTGGTGTGTTGTTGATTGTTTCTCGCCTACTCCCCGCTTAATTACCTTGTTTTGAACTGTAGTGTTAATAATTTTATTTTGTTTGCCCGAGTGATGACGAAAGAGTGTTGATGTCGAAGGTGGGTGCTCGGACAGAAGACAGTTCGGGCTTGAGCACTCTCCCATCCACAAACATTAAGCTGCATTGACCATTGAAAATTTTCCTGACGACCGCTTTTCTATTGAATTTGGACCACGGCTCTGGAAAGTGATTGACGGATTCTCGTCTTGGTTTATCGTCTGCTGGTGCTCTTGTCACCTGCGACTTGAGTGTTACCTTGCTTTTGGACAGGAAGACCATATTAATTCATCGTGATAGAAAGAGGAAATAAAATTTATATTTTAGTATAACGAATTTTTCTTATCCCAACCAACTTAGTTGTCTACCTGTTGGAATAAAATATTTACATTCAAAGTTTTTCCAAGATATGTATATATATATATATATATATATATATATATATATATATATATATATATATATATATATATGTGTGTGTTTCTGTATGTGCGTGTGTATATCTTTTTGTGTGTGATATTTAGTGGATGGACGTTCATTATTAATACACCTTTAACCAAGATTCAGGAAACCAGTATTTCAGGTCATCTCTCTTTTGAAATGCTGACTTCTCATTTGCTTCTATGACTCTCAATAAATCAATTACAGCCCAGAAGAAAGTTTCTAATTTTTTGCCTTTAGACTATGATGTAAAGTTATTCAAAGTTCTTTATAGAAAAAAGAAGAAAATCAGTTCTTCAAAAAATAGAAAAAAAAAATTGGAAAAGTTAATAATGATAAAAAAAAATCCTGGAAATGTCTCGACACAGAAGATTAATATTTTGGTGGATTTTGGAACGAGATATCGATCATAGATCCGATTAAAGGATGAAGTTTCACAAATTCCTTGATGGGACATAACTCTCTCTCTCTCTCTCTCTCTCTCTCTCTCTCTCTCTCTCTCTCTCTCTCTCTCTCTCTCTCTCTCTCTCTCTCTCATACAAAGTTTATGTTCTGCGTTATTGGCTCGTCTGATATGGATGTTAACATATCTGGAACATGAAATAGAAATTTAAGGAAAATTTATTCTATGAAGTAAAGGTATACACACACCCACCCATACAAACACTTGCACACCCACACACACACACGCATATATATATATATATATATATATATATATATATATATATACATATATATCTATATCTATATACATATATATATATATATATATATATATATATATATATATAGAGAGAGAGAGAGAGAGAGAGAGAGAGAGAGAGAGAGAGAGAGAGAGAGAGAGTGGGTGTGTATGCTGATGACGTTGTCCTTATTAGCAAAGCACCAAAGGACTCACAAACTTACTTACCAGAATGAAGTAAATTTTCACCCGAAGTTGGGCTTCAGATAAATAGAAGAACGACAGAGGTGATGAGAAATGACTATGCAATGGAAGATGAAATATCATTGGAAGGAGAAATGATTAATGAGATGGAATTTTTTTCTTCTTCTTCTTCTTCCCAGCTTTATCCCTATTCGGGGTCGCCGTTTCTAATGAGTCTCTTCCATCTCCCTCTGTCCTGTGTCATTTCCTCCCATACTCCCTTCTCCCTCATATCATCTCTAATGCAATCTCTCCACCTGATCTTAGGTCTTCCTCTCCTTCGTGTTCCATCCACCTCCACGTCCATCACTTCTCTTGCCATGTGTTGCCCTTCTCTTCTCATCAGGTGGCCATACCATCTTAACCTTGCCTCTTGCACTTTCTTTGATGCCTCAGTGAATTTTACTGTACCCCTAATATGTTCATTTCTAACCCTGTCCTTTTTGGTTACTCCACTCATCCACCTAAGCATCCTCATCTCGGTTACGTTCAACTTTCTACCCTCTGTTTTCTTTAGGGGTGCTGCTTTCCAATCCATATGTCATTGCTGGTTAGTTGAATCAGTAAAACTTCAAAAGTTCAAACTCGCAGCAGGCTTACTTAAGTCTTTTTATACTTTGTATAACAAATATCTGTTTTAATGTTGTTAATGTTTTTGAAATATCTTAATTGAATTTTGCCTTACTTATTTCGTTTATTTATTTCCCTATTTCCTTTCCTCACTGGGCTATTTTTCCCTGTTGGAGCCCTAGGGTTATAGGTTTAACTTTTCTTTTCCAGTTTTTCATTAAATTCCAATTCTAATGACCCTGTATTAGAGATCATAGTTCCCAATATTCAAATGATTCTATTTCATTAATCCTTTCTCCTTCCTATAATTTTTGGTTTTTTCATTTTCATCATATCTATCTTTTTTCTGTTTATCTTGAGCCCAAACTCTTGTGATATTTCACTCATTCTAGTAAGCAAAACAAGAGGAAGAGAAATAAGATAGAATAGTATGCCCAAGTGCACCCTCAAGCAAGAGAACTCCAACCCAAGACAGTGGAAGACCATGGTACAGAGGCTATGACACTACCCAAGATTAGAGAGCAATGGTTTAATTTTGGAGTGTCCTTCTCCTAGAAGAGCTGCTTACCATAGCTAAAGAGTCTCTTCTACCCTTAAACCGTAACACTCATTGAAGTCTCAAACCTGTATTAATGCTTTAACTGGTACTGATATTACAACGGCTCTTTGCATTCTTTGATTAAATTGACAAATAAAGGCTCTGATAGCAATTAGCAGTGATACGCACATGTAGTTTTTTTATTTCCTTATTTCCTTTCCTCACTAGGCTATTTTCCCTGTCGGAGCCCTTCCACTGCTTCTTTTGTAATTATTAGGGACTCATTCTGTTATATTTTATGAGAGAGAGAGAGAGAGAGAGAGAGAGAGAGAGAGAGAGAGAGAGAGAGAGAGAGTCTAGTTGATGACTGTATTAACTGGAGGTAAATAATTTCTTAAGACAAATTGAATACTGACATAACATGACTTGTCATTACTTAAATTGATCACTTGTAGCTGAAGCGATAATGAATAATGATGGAATGAGGACACAAGACGAATTTAAATAACCATCACAGACACACACACGCACACACATTATTATCACAGAAATATCCAGACAAAGGGGTCTACAATAGGATGCAAATTACGAAACCAAAAAGATAATTTTAATATCTTTTTAAATTGGCGATCGGACATTTTCAATCAACATTTTAATCCGCGAAAAGTGAGGTTTATTTATCAAGATAAAGATGCACATAAAGGCAATCAATTCTTACTCCTTTCCTCCCCTTCCGTTCATTATTCATCATTGTTTCTTCCTATTCCCCTTCTTTCAATCCGTATCTCTTCCTGTATCCCAATTCTTTCTCAACAGCAGTAATTTAATTAACGCGCAAACCAGCTGATTGACAGGAGGCCTTCTCCTCCCCCCCCCCCCGACCGTGGGTAAAAGTGAGCCAATATTTCCACGACCGAACTCAAGGGAACGAATCGGGTTACAGGAAAAGATATGGATTGAAAGAAGGGGAATAAAAAGAAACAG
>NC_090728.1:32365905-32395905 GCF_036898095.1 Palaemon carinicauda
GCTGAAAGAGTGATCCAGGAAGAGCTGGAAGATGGTGAATTTCTTCCAGCTGAAGAAACTTTCCAGGATGACCATGACGAAACGGATGTTCCTACGGAAGGAATGTTCCAAGATGCACTGGAAGATAAAATCGATCTTCCTGCTGGAGTGCTCCAAGATGAAGTGGAAGAGGAAATCGATCTTCCTGCTGGAGTGCTCCAAGATGCACTGGAAGAGGAAATCGATCTTCCTGCTGGAGTGCTCCAAGATGCACTGGAAGAGGAAATCGATCTTCCTGCTGGAGTGCTCCAAGATGCACTGGAAGAGGAAATCGATCTTCCTGCTGGAGTGCTCCAAGATGCACTGGAAGAGGAAATCGATCTTCCTGCTGGAGTGCTCCAAGATGCACTGGAAGAGGAAATCGATCTTCCTGCTGGAGTGCTCCAAGATGCACTGGAAGAGGAAATCGATCTTCCTGCTGGAGTGCTCCAAGATGCACTGGAAGAGGAAATCGATCTTCCTGCTGGAGTGCTCCAAGATGCACTGGAAGAGGAAATCGATCTTCCTGCTGGAGTGCTCCAAGATGCACTGGAAGAGGAAATCGATCTTCCTGCTGGAGTGCTCCAAGATGCACTGGAAGAGGAAATCGATCTTCCTGCTGGAGTGCTCCAAGATGCACTGGAAGAGGAAATCGATCTTCCTGCTGGAGTGCTCCAAGATGCACTGGAAGAGGAAATCGATCTTCCTGCTGGAGTGCCCCAAGATGCACTGGAAGAGGAAATCGATCTTCCTGCTGGAGTGCCCCAAGATGCACTGGAAGAGGAAATCGATCTTCCTGCTGGAGTGCTCCAAGATGCACTGGAAGAGGAAATCGATCTTCCTGCTGGAGTGCTCCAAGATGAAGTGGAAGATAAAATCGATCTTCCTGCTGGAGTGCTCCAAGATGAAGTGGAAGAGGAAATCGATCTTCCAGCTGAAGGAGTGTTCCCAGAAGAGCTGGAGGAGGGTGAATTTCTTCCAGCTGACGAAACTTTCCAGGATAAAGTTGAAAATGAGGAAACAGAAACAACCAAAACAGAATGGAATCCATTCGCTTGGGTAGCAGATGCTATATATGAGCCTAAGAGAGTTAGTGAAGAGGAAAGGGATTATTCTAGAAGAGAGACCTGGAATTTGGCAACAGAAAATGAAAAGAAGAGAGGTACAGAAGTGGAGAACAATTGTTGGAGAAGACAGAACACGATTAAAGAAAATAAAAAGTATAGTAAAAATACAGAAAAAAAAATAAACATAGAAAAAGAGCATAAAGTTGAAAATGAGGAAACAGAAACAACCAAAACAGAATGGAATCCATTCGCTTGGGTAGCAGATGCTATATATGAGCCTAAGAGAGTTAGTGAAGAGGCAAGGGATTATTCTAGAAGAGAGACCTTGACCAACGAGATTTTCAACGGGACATATACTTGCGCGATATGCTTGGAAACTATCGGTCGAAGGAATCCAATATGGGCTTGCCAGGGCTGTTACTCAATGTTGCACATGCGATGTGCTCGTACTTGGTCTAAAGCATCCAAGTCAGAGACAGGGTGGAACTGCCCCTATTGCAACAATGAGATATCTCATTCTCTGCCTCTCGAGTATGTCTGCTACTGTGGCAAATTGAAGAATCCAATCTATACCAAGTTCTTTGATACTCCGCATTCTTGTGAAGAGGTATGCCAAAAACCTCGTCTATACAATGGCATTAAATGCAATCATAAATGCAATGTACTTTGTCACCCAGGGCCCTGTGATTCCTGTTATGCATGCGTCAACGCCTCGTGCTACTGCGGATCCACTACAAAATATGTCAGATGCAAAAATCGCTTCTTTTCTTGTAAAAATATTTGTAACAAATTAATTAACGGCGGAAGAAGTAAATGCCAACAATATTGCCATGAAGGTCGCTGTGTAGAACAATATTGCCAAGAGGTTCCCGCTGAAGACTCCCAGACAATACACACTCTGCAGAAAGATGGAAATAATGAAACCAAAAATAAAAAAAATATATGGAAACCCTTCGTAATGAAAAAAAAATTAGAACAAATAAACGAGGAAGAAAAGGAGCCTCAAGGATGTGGGGCACTGATAGAAGATAATACAGAAAATGGGGATCACCTTATTCCTTCAGTAGTAATGGAAGAAAATCTTGAAAAGAATCAGAATAATGGTACACTTTGCAGAGAATATGGAGAGGATAAGAGAGACTCAGATATGGTGCATCCAAAAACTGTGAACGAACCAATCAACTTAGAAATAGGAAATGGGAATAAAGTTGAAAATACCAAAAGAAACAAAACTAAATGGAAGCCCTTGAATTGGGCAACAGAAAATGAAAAGAAGAGAGGTACAGAATTTGAGAACAATTGTTGGAGAAGACAGAACACGATTAAAGAAAATAAAAAGTATAGTAAAAATACGGAAAAAAAAATAAACATAGAAAAAGAGCATAAAGTTGAAAATGAGGAAACAGAATCAATCAAAACAGAATGGAATCCATTCGCTTGGGTAGCAGATGCTATATATGAGCCTAAGAGAGTTAGTGAAGAGGAAAGGGATTATTCTAGAAGAGAGACCTGGAATTTGGCAACAGAAAATGAAAAGAAGAGAGGTACAGAAGTGGAGAACAATTGTTGGAGAAGACAGAACACGATTAAAGAAAATAAAAAGTATAGTAAAAATACAGAAAAAAAATAAACATAGAAAAAGAGCATAAAGTTGAAAATAAGGAAACAGAAACAACCAAAACAGAATGGAAACCAAAAATAAAAAAATGGAAACCCTTCGTAATGAAAAAAAGATAACTTAATAACTAGAAAATATTAAGTATTCTTACAAACAAAAAAATCTGAAAAAATGAAAAAAAAAAACTAAAAAATTCAAAAAAATATAAAAAAAAATGTATAGTTTTGAGTGAAATAGTTTTTATTTAATACCTATTGACAGGCTGACACTTGATGCCTAGTGAATTCCAAAGACTTCACAAAGTAGGGAGAATAATCTACAAGATATATTAAGCAGCAGGGAGAAGTCTCTACAAGATGGATTCAGCAGAAGGACGACGCCATACTTGTTCTAGTATGCATCGTTCCTTGACAAAGATTCACCTGTACTGTCTCTTTGTCAAGTGGACAAATGCACAACAAACAAGTATGACGTCTTCTACTATGCTATCTC
The DNA here is from genome assembly GCF_036898095.1 of Palaemon carinicauda. Taxonomy (NCBI): domain Eukaryota; kingdom Metazoa; phylum Arthropoda; class Malacostraca; order Decapoda; family Palaemonidae; genus Palaemon; species Palaemon carinicauda. The sequence continues at coordinate 32,369,101 of NC_090728.1, forward strand.
CCCTCACAAAGATTACAGTGGACTAAAGAGAAGTCACTATAAAATGGAATTAGTAAGGAAAGAAAGTCTCTACAAGATGGTCTCGGTAGAAAGAAGTCTCTTAAGGATGGACTTAGTAAAGAGAAGGTCTCTATAGATTGACTCAGTAGAGGAAAGAAGTCTCTACAAGATGGCATCAGCAGAGGGACGAAGCCATACTTGTTCTTGTATGCAGTGTTCCTTGACAAAGATTCACTTGTACTGTCTCTTTGTCAGGTGGACAAATGCAAAACAAACGTCTGACTTCTTCCAGTATGCTATGTTCCCCCAAAAAAGATTCCATTGGACTATAGAGAAGTCTCAACAAAATGGACTTAGTAGAGAAAAGAAGTCTCTACAAGATGGCATAGGCAGGGGGAAGAAGCCATACTTGTTCTTGTATGCAGTGTTCCTTGACAAAGATTCACTTGTACTGTCTCTTTGTCAGGTAGAAAGATGCAAAACAAACAAGTCTGACTTCTTCTAGTATGCTATCTCCCCTCACAGAGATTACAGTGGACTAGAGAGAAGTCTCTATAAAATGGAATTAATAAGGAAAAGAAGTCTCTACAAGATGATCTCGGTAGAAAAAAGTCTCTTAAGGATGGACTTAGTAAAGAGAAGAAGTCTCTATAGATTGACTCAGTAGAGGAAAGAAGTCTCTACTAGATGGCTTCAGCAGAGGGAAGAAGCCATACTTGTTCTTGTATGCAGTGTTCCTTGACAAAGATTCACTTGTACTGTCTCTTTGTCAGGTGGAAAAATGCAAAACAAACAAGTCTGAATTCTTCTAGTATGCTATGTTCCTCCAAAAAAGATTCAATTGGACTATAGAGAAGTCTCAACAAGATGGGCTAAGTAGAGGGAAGAAATCTCTACGAGATGGTATCAGCAGAGGGAAGAAGTCATACTTGTTCTAGTATGCATCGTTCCTTGACAAAGATTCACCTGTGCTGTCTCTTTGTTAAGTGGACAAATGCAAACCAAACAAGTATGACGTCTTCTACTATGCTATCTCCCCTCACAGAGATTACAGTGGACTAGAGAGAAGTCTCTATAAAATGGAATTAATAAGGAAAAGAAGTCTCTACAAGATGATCTCGGTAGAAAGAAGTCTCTTAAGGATGGACTTAGTAAAGAGAAGAAGTCTCTATAGATTGACTCTGTAGAGGAAAGACGTCTCTACAAGATGGCTTCAGCAGAGGGAAGAAGCCATACTTGTTCTTGTATGCAGTGTTCCTTGACAAAGATTCACTTGTACTGTCTCTTTGTCAGGTGGACATATGCAAAACAAACAAGTCTGACTTCTATTATGCTATGATCCCTCTCTACAAGATGGCCTCAGTAGAGAGAAGGTCTCTACTAGATGGACTCAGCAGAGGGAAGAAGCCATACTTGTTCTTGTATGCAGTGTTCCTTGACAAAGATTCACTTGTACTGTCTCTTTGTCAGGTGGAAAAATGCAAAACAAACAAGTCTGACTTCTTCTAGTATGCTATGTTCCTCCAAAAAAGATTCAATTGGACTATAGAGAAGTCTCAACAAAATGGACTTAGTAGAGGAAAGAAGTCTCTACAAGATGGCATCGGCAGTGGGAAGAAGCCATACTTGTTCTTGTATGCAGTGTTCCTTGACAAAGATTCACCTGTACTGTCTCTTTGTTAAGTGGACAAATGCAAACCAAACAAGTATGACGTCTTCTACTATGCTATCTCCCCTCACAGAGATTACAGTGGACTAGAGAGAAGTCTCTATAAAATGGAATTAATAAGGAAAAGAAGTCTCTACAAGATGATCTCGGTAGAAAAAAGTCTCTTAAGGACGGACTTAGTAAAGAGAAGAAGTCTCTATAGATTGACTCAGTAGAGGAAAGAAGTCTCTACTAGATGGCTTCAGCAGAGGGAAGAAGCCATACTTGTTCTTGTATGCAGTGTTCCTTGACAAAGATTCACTTGTACTGTCTCTTTGTCAGGTGGAAAAATGCAAAACAAACAAGTCTGACTTCTTCTAGTATGCTATGTTCCTCCAAAAAAGATTCAATTGGACTATAGAGAAGTCTCAACAAGATGGGCTAAGTAGAGGGAAGAAATCTCTACGAGATGGTATCAGCAGAGGGAAGAAGTCATACTTGTTCTAGTATGCATCGTTCCTTGACAAAGATTCACCTGTACTGTCTCTTTGTTAAGTGGACAAATGCAAACCAAACAAGTATGACGTCTTCTACTATGCTATCTCCCCTCACAGAGATTACAGTGGACTAGAGAGAAGTCTCTATAAAATGGAATTAATAAGGAAAAGAAGTCTCTACAAGATGATCTCGGTAGAAAGAAGTCTCTTAAGGATGGACTTAGTAAAGAGAAGAAGTCTCTATAGATTGACTCAGTAGAGGAAAGAAGTCTCTACTAGATGGCTTCAGCAGAGGGAAGAAGCCATACTTGTTCTAGTATGCATCGTTCCTTGACAAAGATTCACCTGTACTGTCTATTTGTCAAGTGGACAAATGCAAACCAAACAAGTATGACGTCTTCTACTATGCTATCTCCCCTCACAGAGGTTACAGTGGACTAGAGAGAAGTCTCTATAAAATGAAATTAATAAGGAAAAGAAGTCTCTATAAAATGGAATTAATAAGGAAAAGAAGTCTCTACAAGATGATCTCGGTAGAAAGAAGTCTCTTAAGGATGGACTTAGTATAGAGAAGAAGCCTCTATAGATTGACTCAGTAGAGGAAAGAAGTCTCTACAAGATGGCTTCAGCAGAGGGAAGAAGCCATACTTGTTCTTGTATGCAGTGTTCCTTGACAAAGATTCAATTGTACTGTCTCTGTCAGGTGGACAAATGCAAAACAAACAAGTCTGACTTCTATTATGCTATGATCCCTCTCTACAAGATGGCCTCAGTAGAGAGAAAGTCTCAACTAGATGGACTCAGCAGAGGGAAGAAGCCATACTTGTTCTAGTATGCATTATTCCTTGACAAAGATTCACTTGTACTGTCTCTTTGTCAGGTGGACAAATGCAAAACAAACGTCTGACTTCTTCCAGTACGCTATGTTCCCCCAAAAAAGATTCCATTGGACTATAGAGAAGTCTCAACAAAATGGACTTAGTAGAGGAAAGAAGTCTCTACAAGATGGCATCGGCAGTGGGAAGAAGCCATACTTGTTCTTGTATGCAGTGTTCCTTGACAAAGATTCACTTGTACTGTCTCTTTGTCAGGTGGACAAATGCAAAACAAACGTCTGACTTCTTCCAGTACGCTATGTTCCCCCAAAAAAGATTCCATTGGACTATAGAGAAGTCTCAACAAAATGGACTTAGTAGAGGAAAGAAGTCTCTACAAGATGGCATCGGCAGGGGGAAGAAGCCATACTTGTTCTTGTATGCAGTGTTCCTTGACAAAGATTCAATTGTACTGTCTCTGTCAGGTGGACAAATGCAAAACAAACAAGTCTGACTTCTATTATGCTATGGTCCCTCTCTGGAGGATGGCCTCAGTAGAGAGAAGGTTTCTACAAGATAGACTCGGCAGAGGGAAGAAGCCATAGTTGTTCTTGTATGCAGTGTTCCTTGACAAAGATTCACTTGTACTGTCTCTTTGGCAAGTGGACAAATGCAAACCAAACAAGTATGACGTCTTCTACTATGCTATCTCCCCTCACAGAGATTACAGTGGACTAGAGAGAAGTCTCTATAAAATGGAATTAATAAGGAAAAGAAGTCTCTACAAGATGATCTCGGTAGAAAGAAGTCTCTTAAGGATGGACTTAGTAAAGAGAAGAAGTCTCTATAGATTGACTCAGTAGAGGAAAGAAGTCTCTACAAGATGGCTTCAGCAGAGGGAAGAAGCCATACTTGTTCTTGTATGCAGCGTTCCTTGACAAAGATTCACTTGTACTGTCTGTTTGTCAGGTGGACATATGCAAACAAACAAGTCTGACTTCTATTATGCTATGATCCCTCTCTACAAGATGGCCTCAGTAGAGAGAAAGTCTCAACTAGATGGACTCAGCAGAGGGAAGAAGCCATACTTGTTCTAGTATGCATTATTCCTTGACAAAGATTCACTTGTACTGTCTCTTTGTCAGGTGGACAAATGCAAAACAAACGTCTGACTTCTTCCAGTACGCTATGTTCCCCCAAAAAAGATTCCATTGGACTATAGAGAAGTCTCAACAAAATGGACTTAGTAGAGGAAAGAAGTCTCTACAAGATGGCATCGGCAGGGGGAAGAAGCCATACTTGTTCTTGTATGCAGTGTTCCTTGACAAAGATTCAATGGACTTAGTAGAGGAAAGAAGTCTCTACAAGATGGCATCGGCAGGGGGAAGAAGCCATACTTGTTCTTGTATGCAGTGTTCTTTGACAAAGATTCACTTGTACTGTCTCTTTGTCAGGTGGAAAAATGCAAAACAAACAAGTATGACGTCTTCTACTATGCTATCTCCCCTCACAGAGATTACAGTGGACTAGAGAGAAGTCTCTATTAAACGGAATTAATAAGGAAAAGAAGTCTCTACAAGATGATCTCGGTAGAAAGAAGTCTCTTAAGGATGGACTTGGTAAAGAGAAGAAGTCTCTATAGATTGACTCAGTAGAGGAAAGAAGTCTCTACAAGATGGCATCGGCAGAGGGAAGAAGCCATACTTGTTTTTGTATGCAGTGTTCCTTGACAAAGATTCACTTGTACTGTCTCTTTGTCAGGTGGAAAAATGCAAAACAAACAAGTATGACGTCTTCTACTATGTTATCTCCCCTCACAGAGATTACAGTGGACTAGAGAGAAGTCTCTATTAAATGGAATTAATAAGGAAAAGAAGTCTCTGCAAGATGATCTCGGTAGAAAGAAGTCTCTTAAGGATGGACTTAGTAAAGAGAAGAAGTCTCTATAGATTGACTCAGTAGAGGAAAGAAGTCTCTACAAGATGGCATCGGCAGAGGGAAAAAGCCATACTTGTTCTTGTATGCAGTGTTCCTTGACAAAGATTCAATTGTACTGTCTCTGTCAGGTGGACAAATGCAAAACAAACAAGTCTGACTTCTATTATGCTATGGTCCCTCTCTGGAGGATGGCCTCAGTAGAGAGAAGGTCTCTACAAGATAGACTCGGCAGAGGGAAGAAGCCATACATGTTCTTGTATGCATTGTTCCTTGTCAAAGATTCACTTGTACTGTCTCTTTCCCAGGTGGACAAATGCAAAACAAACAAGTCCGACTTCTTCTAGTATGCTATGTCCCCCCCTCCAAAAAAAAAAAATTCCATTGAACTACAGAAAAGTCTCAACAAGATGGACTAACTAAAGGGAAGAAAAATCTCTACAAGATGGACTAAGCAGAGGGAAGAAGCCACACTTGTTCTAGTGTGCATTGTTCCTTGACAGATATTCAATTGTACTGTCTTTGTCAGGTGGACAAATGCAAAACAAACGTCTGACTTCTTCCAGTATGCTATGTCCCCCCAAAAAAGATTCCATTGGACTAAAGAAAAGTGTCAACAAGATGGACTTAGTAGAGGAAAGAAGTCTCTACAAGATGGCATCAGCAGAGGGAAGAAGCCATACTTGTTCTTGTATGCAGTGTTCCTTGACAAAGATTCATTTGTACTGTCTCTTTGTCAGGTGGAAAAATGCAAAACAAACAAGTCTGACTTCTTCTAGTATGCTATGTTCCTCCAAAAAAGATTCAATTGGACTATAGAGAAGTCTCAACAAGATGGGCTAAGTAGAGGGAAGAAATCTCTACGAGATGGTATCAGCAGAGGGAAGAAGTCATACTTGTTCTAGTATGCATCGTTCCTTGACAAAGATTCACCTGTACTGTCTCTTTGGCAAGTGGACAAATGCAAACCAAACAAGTATGACGTCTTCTACTATGCTATCTCCCCTCACAGAGATTACAGTGGACTAGAGAGAAGTCTCTATAAAATGGAATTAATAAGGAAAAGAAGTCTCTTCAAGATGATCTCGGTAAAAAGAAGTCTCTTAAGGATAGACTTAGTAAAGAGAAGAAGTCTCTATAGATTGACTCAGTAGAGGAAAGAAGTCTCTACAAGATGGCTTCAGCAGAGGGAAGAAGCCATACTTGTTCTTGTATGCAGCGTTCCTTGACAAAGATTCACTTGTACTGTCTGTTTGTCAGGTGGACATATGCAAAACAAACAAGTCTGACTTCTATTATGCTATGATCCCTCTCTACAAGATGGCCTCAGTAGAGAGAAAGTCTCAACTAGATGGACTCAGCAGAGGGAAGAAGCCATACTTGTTCTAGTATGCATTATTCCTTGACAAAGATTCACTTGTACTGTCTCTTTGTCAGGTGGACAAATGCAAAACAAACGTCTGACTTCTTCCAGTACGCTATGTTCCCCCAAAAAAGATTCCATTGGACTATAGAGAAGTCTCAACAAAATGGACTTAGTAGAGGAAAGAAGTCTCTACAAGATGGCATCGGCAGTGGGAAGAAGCCATACTTGTTCTTGTATGCAGTGTTCCTTGACAAAGATTCACTTGTACTGTCTCTTTGTCAGGTGGACAAATGCAAAACAAACGTCTGACTTCTTCCAGTACGCTATGTTCCCCCAAAAAAGATTCCATTGGACTATAGAGAAGTCTCAACAAAATGGACTTAGTAGAGGAAAGAAGTCTCTACAAGATGGCATCGGCAGGGGGAAGAAGCCATACTTGTTCTTGTATGCAGTGTTCCTTGACAAAGATTCACTTGTACTGTCTCTTTGTCAGGTGGAAAAATGCAAAACAAACAAGTATGACGTCTTCTACTATGCTATCTCCCCTCACAGAGATTACAGTGGACTAGAGAGAAGTCTCTATTAAACGGAATTAATAAGGAAAAGAAGTCTCTACAAGATGATCTCGGTAGAAAGAAGTCTCTTAAGGATGGACTTGGTAAAGAGAAGAAGTCTCTATAGATTGACTCAGTAGAGGAAAGAAGTCTCTACAAGATGGCATCGGCAGAGGGAAGAAGCCATACTTGTTCTTGTATGCAGCGTTCCTTGACAAAGATTCACTTGTACTGTCTCTTTGTCAGGTGGACAAATGCAAAACAAACGTCTGACTTCTTCCAGTACGCTATGTTCCCCCAAAAAAGATTCCATTGGACTATAGAGAAGTCTCAACAAAATGGACTTAGTAGAGGAAAGAAGTCTCTACAAGATGGCATCGGCAGGGGGAAGAAGCCATACTTGTTCTTGTATGCAGTGTTCCTTGACAAAGATTCACTTGTACTGTCTCTTTGTCAGGTGGAAAAATGCAAAACAAACAAGTATGACGTCTTCTACTATGTTATCTCCCCTCACAGAGATTACAGTGGACTAGAGAGAAGTCTCTATTAAATGGAATTAATAAGGAAAAGAAGTCTCTACAAGATGATCTCGGTAGAAAGAAGTCTCTTAAGGATGGACTTAGTAAAGAGAAGAAGTCTCTATAGATTGACTCAGTAGAGGAAAGAAGTCTCTACAAGATGGCATCGGCAGAGGGAAGAAGCCATACTTGTTCTTGTATGCAGTGTTCCTTGACAAAGATTCAATTGTACTGTCTCTGTCAGGTGGACAAATGCAAAACAAACAAGTCTGACTTCTATTATGCTATGATCCCTCTCTACAAGATGGCCTCAGTAGAGAGAAAGTCTCAACTAGATGGACTCAGCAGAGGGAAGAAGCCATACTTGTTCTAGTATGCATTATTCCTTGACAAAGATTCACTTGTACTGTCTCTTTGTCAGGTGGACAAATGCAAAACAAACGTCTGACTTCTTCCAGTACGCTATGTTCTCCCAAAAAAGATTCCATTGGACTATAGAGAAGTCTCAACAAAATGGACTTAGTAGAGGAAAGAAGTCTCTACAAGATGGCATCGGCAGTGGGAAGAAGCCATACTTGTTCTTGTATGCAGTGTTCCTTGACAAAGATTCACTTGTACTGTCTCTTTGTCAGGTGGACAAATGCAAAACAAACGTCTGACTTCTTCCAGTACGCTATGTTCCCCCAAAAAAGATTCCATTGGACTATAGAGAAGTCTCAACAAAATGGACTTAGTAGAGGAAAGAAGTCTCTACAAGATGGCATCGGCAGGGGGAAGAAGCCATACTTGTTCTTGTATGCAGTATTCCTTGACAAAGATTCAATTGTACTGTCTCTGTCAGGTGGACAAATGCAAAACAAACAAGTCTGACTTCTATTATGCTATGGTCCCTCTCTGGAGGATGGCCTCAGTAGAGAGAAGGTTTCTACAAGATAGACTCGGCAGAGGGAAGAAGCCATAGTTGTTCTTGTATGCAGTGTTCCTTGACAAAGATTCACTTGTACTGTCTCTTTGGCAAGTGGACAAATGCAAACCAAACAAGTATGACGTCTTCTACTATGCTATCTCCCCTCACAGAGATTACAGTGGACTAGAGAGAAGTCTCTATAAAATGGAATTAATAAGGAAAAGAAGTCTCTACAAGATGATCTCGGTAGAAAGAAGTCTCTTAAGGATGGACTTAGTAAAGAGAAGAAGTCTCTATAGATTGACTCAGTAGAGGAAAGAAGTCTCTACAAGATGGCTTCAGCAGAGGGAAGAAGCCATACTTGTTCTTGTATGCAGCGTTCCTTGACAAAGATTCACTTGTACTGTCTGTTTGTCAGGTGGACATATGCAAAACAAACAAGTCTGACTTCTATTATGCTATGATCCCTCTCTACAAGATGGCCTCAGTAGAGAGAAAGTCTCAACTAGATGGACTCAGCAGAGGGAAGAAGCCATACTTGTTCTAGTATGCATTATTCCTTGACAAAGATTCACTTGTACTGTCTCTTTGTCAGGTGGACAAATGCAAAACAAACGTCTGACTTCTTCCAGTACGCTATGTTCCCCCAAAAAAGATTCCATTGGACTATAGAAAAGTCTCAACAAAATGGACTTAGTAGAGGAAAGAAGTCTCTACAAGATGGCATCGGCAGGGGGAAGAAGCCATACTTGTTCTTGTATGCAGTGTTCCTTGACAAAGATTCAATGGACTTAGTAGAGGAAAGAAGTCTCTACAAGATGGCATCGGCAGGGGGAAGAAGCCATACTTGTTCTTGTATGCAGTGTTCTTTGACAAAGATTCACTTGTACTGTCTCTTTGTCAGGTGGAAAAATGCAAAACAAACAAGTATGACGTCTTCTACTATGCTATCTCCCCTCACAGAGATTACAGTGGACTAGAGAGAAGTCTCTATTAAACGGAATTAATAAGGAAAAGAAGTCTCTACAAGATGATCTCGGTAGAAAGAAGTCTCTTAAGGATGGACTTGGTAAAGAGAAGAAGTCTCTATAGATTGACTCAGTAGAGGAAAGAAGTCTCTACAAGATGGCATCGGCAGAGGGAAGAAGCCATACTTGTTCTTGTATGCAGTGTTCCTTGACAAAGATTCACTTGTACTGTCTCTTTGTCAGGTGGAAAAATGCAAAACAAACAAGTATGACGTCTTCTACTATGTTATCTCCCCTCACAGAGATTACAGTGGACTAGAGAGAAGTCTCTATTAAATGGAATTAATAAGGAAAAGAAGTCTCTGCAAGATGATCTCGGTAGAAAGAAGTCTCTTAAGGATGGACTTAGTAAAGAGAAGAAGTCTCTATAGATTGACTCAGTAGAGGAAAGAAGTCTCTACAAGATGGCATCGGCAGAGGGAAAAAGCCATACTTGTTCTTGTATGCAGTGTTCCTTGACAAAGATTCAATTGTACTGTCTCTGTCAGGTGGACAAATGCAAAACAAACAAGTCTGACTTCTATTATGCTATGGTCCCTCTCTGGAGGATGGCCTCAGTAGAGAGAAGGTCTCTACAAGATAGACTCGGCAGAGGGAAGAAGCCATACATGTTCTTGTATGCATTGTTCCTTGTCAAAGATTCACTTGTACTGTCTCTTTCTCAGGTGGACAAATGCAAAACAAACAAGTCCGACTTCTTCTAGTATGCTATGTCCCCCCCTCCAAAAAAAAAAAAAATTCCATTGAACTACAGAAAAGTCTCAATAAGATGGACTAACTAAAGGGAAGAAAAATCTCTACAAGATGGACTAAGCAGAGGGAAGAAGCCACACTTGTTCTAGTGTGCATTGTTCCTTGACAGATATTCAATTGTACTGTCTTTGTCAGGTGGACAAATGCAAAACAAACGTCTGACTTCTTCCAGTATGCTATGTCCCCCCAAAAAAGATTCCATTGGACTAAAGAAAAGTGTCAACAAGATGGACTTAGTAGAGGAAAGAAGTCTCTACAAGATGGCATCAGCAGAGGGAAGAAGCCATACTTGTTCTTGTATGCAGTGTTCCTTGACAAAGATTCATTTGTACTGTCTCTTTGTCAGGTGGAAAAATGCAAAACAAACAAGTCTGACTTCTTCTAGTATGCTATGTTCCTCCAAAAAAGATTCAATTGGACTATAGAGAAGTCTCAACAAGATGGGCTAAGTAGAGGGAAGAAATCTCTACGAGATGGTATCAGCAGAGGGAAGAAGTCATACTTGTTTTAGTATGCATCGTTCCTTGACAAAGATTCACCTGTACTGTCTCTTTGGCAAGTGGACAAATGCAAACCAAACAAGTATGACGTCTTCTACTATGCTATCTCCCCTCACAGAGATTACAGTGGACTAGAGAGAAGTCTCTATAAAATGGAATTAATAAGGAAAAGAAGTCTCTACAAGATGATCTCGGTAAAAAGAAGTCTCTTAAGGATAGACTTAGTAAAGAGAAGAAGTCTCTATAGATTGACTCAGTAGAGGAAAGAAGTCTCTACAAGATGGCTTCAGCAGAGGGAAGAAGCCATACTTGTTCTTGTATGCAGCGTTCCTTGACAAAGATTCACTTGTACTGTCTGTTTGTCAGGTGGACATATGCAAAACAAACAAGTCTGACTTCTATTATGCTATGATCCCTCTCTACAAGATGGCCTCAGTAGAGAGAAAGTCTCAACTAGATGGACTCAGCAGAGGGAAGAAGCCATACTTGTTCTAGTATGCATTATTCCTTGACAAAGATTCACTTGTACTGTCTCTTTGTCAGGTGGACAAATGCAAAACAAACGTCTGACTTCTTCCAGTACGCTATGTTCCCCCAAAAAAGATTCCATTGGACTATAGAGAAGTCTCAACAAAATGGACTTAGTAGAGGAAAGAAGTCTCTACAAGATGGCATCGGCAGTGGGAAGAAGCCATACTTGTTCTTGTATGCAGTGTTCCTTGACAAAGATTCACTTGTACTGTCTCTTTGTCAGGTGGACAAATGCAAAACAAACGTCTGACTTCTTCCAGTACGCTATGTTCCCCCAAAAAAGATTCCATTGGACTATAGAGAAGTCTCAACAAAATGGACTTAGTAGAGGAAAGAAGTCTCTACAAGATGGCATCGGCAGGGGGAAGAAGCCATACTTGTTCTTGTATGCAGTGTTCCTTGACAAAGATTCACTTGTACTGTCTCTTTGTCAGGTGGAAAAATGCAAAACAAACAAGTATGACGTCTTCTACTATGCTATCTCCCCTCACAGAGATTACAGTGGACTAGAGAGAAGTCTCTATTAAACGGAATTAATAAGGAAAAGAAGTCTCTACAAGATGATCTCGGTAGAAAGAAGTCTCTTAAGGATGGACTTGGTAAAGAGAAGAAGTCTCTATAGATTGACTCAGTAGAGGAAAGAAGTCTCTACAAGATGGCATCGGCAGAGGGAAGAAGCCATACTTGTTCTTGTATGCAGTGTTCCTTGACAAAGATTCACTTGTACTGTCTCTTTGTCAGGTGGAAAAATGCAAAACAAACAAGTATGACGTCTTCTACTATGTTATCTCCCCTCACAGAGATTACAGTGGACTAGAGAGAAGTCTCTATTAAATGGAATTAATAAGGAAAAGAAGTCTCTACAAGATGATCTCGGTAGAAAGAAGTCTCTTAAGGATGGACTTAGTAAAGAGAAGAAGTCTCTATAGATTGACTCAGTAGAGGAAAGAAGTCTCTACAAGATGGCATCGGCAGAGGGAAGAAGCCATACTTGTTCTTGTATGCAGTGTTCCTTGACAAAGATTCAATTGTACTGTCTCTGTCAGGTGGACAAATGCAAAACAAACAAGTCTGACTTCTATTATGCTATGATCCCTCTCTACAAGATGGCCTCAGTAGAGAGAAAGTCTCAACTAGATGGACTCAGCAGAGGGAAGAAGCCATACTTGTTCTAGTATGCATTATTCCTTGACAAAGATTCACTTGTACTGTCTCTTTGTCAGGTGGACAAATGCAAAACAAACGTCTGACTTCTTCCAGTACGCTATGTTCCCCCAAAAAAGATTCCATTGGACTATAGAGAAGTCTCAACAAAATGGACTTAGTAGAGGAAAGAAGTCTCTACAAGATGGCATCGGCAGTGGGAAGAAGCCATACTTGTTCTTGTATGCAGTGTTCCTTGACAAAGATTCACTTGTACTGTCTCTTTGTCAGGTGGACAAATGCAAAACAAACGTCTGACTTCTTCCAGTACGCTATGTTCCCCCAAAAAAGATTCCATTGGACTATAGAGAAGTCTCAACAAAATGGACTTAGTAGAGGAAAGAAGTCTCTACAAGATGGCATCGGCAGGGGGAAGAAGCCATACTTGTTCTTGTATGCAGTGTTCCTTGACAAAGATTCAATTGTACTGTCTCTGTCAGGTGGACAAATGCAAAACAAACAAGTCTGACTTCTATTATGCTATGGTCCCTCTCTGGAGGATGGCCTCAGTAGAGAGAAGGTTTCTACAAGATAGACTCGGCAGAGGGAAGAAGCCATAGTTGTTCTTGTATGCAGTGTTCCTTGACAAAGATTCACTTGTACTGTCTCTTTGGCAAGTGGACAAATGCAAACCAAACAAGTATGACGTCTTCTACTATGCTATCTCCCCTCACAGAGATTACAGTGGACTAGAGAGAAGTCTCTATAAAATGGAATTAATAAGGAAAAGAAGTCTCTACAAGATGATCTCGGTAGAAAGAAGTCTCTTAAGGATGGACTTAGTAAAGAGAAGAAGTCTCTATAGATTGACTCAGTAGAGGAAAGAAGTCTCTACAAGATGGCTTCAGCAGAGGGAAGAAGCCATACTTGTTCTTGTATGCAGCGTTCCTTGACAAAGATTCACTTGTACTGTCTGTTTGTCAGGTGGACATATGCAAAACAAACAAGTCTGACTTCTATTATGCTATGATCCCTCTCTACAAGATGGCCTCAGTAGAGAGAAAGTCTCAACTAGATGGACTCAGCAGAGGGAAGAAGCCATACTTGTTCTAGTATGCATTATTCCTTGACAAAGATTCACTTGTACTGTCTCTTTGTCAGGTGGACAAATGCAAAACAAACGTCTGACTTCTTCCAGTACGCTATGTTCCTCCAAAAAAGATTCCATTGGACTATAGAGAAGTCTCAACAAAATGGACTTAGTAGAGGAAAGAAGTCTCTACAAGATGGCATCGGCAGGGGGAAGAAGCCATACTTGTTCTTGTATGCAGTGTTCCTTGACAAAGATTCAATGGACTTAGTAGAGGAAAGAAGTCTCTACAAGATGGCATCGGCAGGGGGAAGAAGCCATACTTGTTCTTGTATGCAGTGTTCTTTGACAAAGATTCACTTGTACTGTCTCTTTGTCAGGTGGAAAAATGCAAAACAAACAAGTATGACGTCTTCTACTATGCTATCTCCCCTCACAGAGATTACAGTGGACTAGAGAGAAGTCTCTATTAAACGGAATTAATAAGGAAAAGAAGTCTCTACAAGATGATCTCGGTAGAAAGAAGTCTCTTAAGGATGGACTTGGTAAAGAGAAGAAGTCTCTATAGATTGACTCAGTAGAGGAAAGAAGTCTCTACAAGATGGCATCAGCAGAGGGAAGAAGCCATACTTGTTCTTGTATGCAGTGTTCCTTGACAAAGATTCACTTGTACTGTCTCTTTGTCAGGTGGAAAAATGCAAAACAAACAAGTATGACGTCTTCTACTATGTTATCTCCCCTCACAGAGATTACAGTGGACTAGAGAGAAGTCTCTATTAAATGGAATTAATAAGGAAAAGAAGTCTCTGCAAGATGATCTCGGTAGAAAGAAGTCTCTTAAGGATGGACTTAGTAAAGAGAAGAAGTCTCTATAGATTGACTCAGTAGAGGAAAGAAGTCTCTACAAGATGGCATCGGCAGAGGGAAAAAGCCATACTTGTTCTTGTATGCAGTGTTCCTTGACAAAGATTCAATTGTACTGTCTCTGTCAGGTGGACAAATGCAAAACAAACAAGTCTGACTTCTATTATGCTATGGTCCCTCTCTGGAGGATGGCCTCAGTAGAGAGAAGGTCTCTACAAGATAGACTCGGCAGAGGGAAGAAGCCATACATGTTCTTGTATGCATTGTTCCTTGTCAAAGATTCACTTGTACTGTCTCTTTCTCAGGTGGACAAATGCAAAACAAACAAGTCCGACTTCTTCTAGTATGCTATGTCCCCCCCTCCAAAAAAAAAAAATTCCATTGAACTACAGAAAAGTCTCAACAAGATGGACTAACTAAAGGGAAGAAAAATCTCTACAAGATGGACTAAGCAGAGGGAAGAAGCCACACTTGTTCTAGTGTGCATTGTTCCTTGACAGATATTCAATTGTACTGTCTTTGTCAGGTGGACAAATGCAAAACAAACGTCTGACTTCTTCCAGTATGCTATGTCCCCCCAAAAAAGATTCCATTGGACTAAAGAAAAGTGTCAACAAGATGGACTTAGTAGAGGAAAGAAGTCTCTACAAGATGGCATCAGCAGAAGGCAGAAGCCATACTTGTTCTTGTATGCATTGTTCCTTGACAAAGATTCACTTGTACTGTCTCTTTGTCAGGTGGACAAATGCAAAACAAACTTCTGACTTCTTCTAGTATGCTATGTCCCCCAAAAAAGATTCCATTGGACTAAAGAGAAGTCTCAACAAGATGGACTTAGTAGAGGAAACAAGTCTCTACAAGATGGCATCGGCAGTGGGAAGAAGCCATACTTGTTCTTGTATGCAGTGTTCCTTGACAAAGATTCACTTGTACTGTCTCTTTGTCAGGTGGACAAATGCAAAACAAACGTCTGACTTCTTCCAGTACGCTATGTTCCCCCAAAAAATATTCCATTGGACTATAGAGAAGTCTCAACAAAATGGACTTAGTAGAGGAAAGAAGTCTCTACAAGATGGCATCGGCAGGGGGAAGAAGCCATACTTGTTCTTGTATGCAGTGTTCCTTGACAAAGATTCACTTGTACTGTCTCTTTGTCAGGTGGACAAATGCAAAACAAACGTCTGACTTCTTCCAGTACGCTATGTTCCCCCAAAAAAGATTCCATTGGACTATAGAGGTCTCAACAAAATGGACTTAGTAGAGGAAAGAAGTCTCTACAAGATGGCATCGGCAGGGGGAAGAAGCCATACTTGTTCTTGTATGCAGTGTTCCTTGACAAAGATTCACTTGTACTGTCTGTCAGGTGGAAAAATGCAAAACAAACAAGTATGACGTCTTCTACTATGCTATCTCTCCTCACAGAGATTACAGTGGACTAGAGAGAAGTCTCTATTAAATGGAATTAATAAGGAAAAGAAGTCTCTACAAGATGATCTCGGTAAAAAGAAGTCTCTTAAGGATGGACTTGGTAAAGAGAAGAAGTCTCTATAGATTGACTCAGTAGAGGAAAGAAGTCTCTACAAGATGGCATCAGCAGAAGGCAGAAGCCATACTTGTTCTTGTATGCATTGTTCCTTGACAAAGATTCACTTGTACTGTCTCTTTGTCAGGTGGACAAATGCAAAACAAACTTCTGACTTCTTCTAGTATGCTATGTCCCCCAAAAAAGATTCCATTGGACTAAAGAGAAGTCTCAACAAGATGGACTTAGTAGAGGAAACAAGTCTCTACAAGATGGCATCGGCAGAGGGAAGAAGCCATACTTGTTCTTGTATGCAGTGTTCCTTGACAAAGATTCACTTGTACTGTCTCTTTGTCAGGTGGACAATTGCAAAACAAACAAGTCTGACTTCTATTATGCTATGATCCCTCTCTACAAGATGGCCTCAGTAGAGAGAAGGTCTCTACAAGATGGACTCAGCAGAAGGAAGAAGCCATACTTGTTTTTGTATGCATTGTTCCTTGACAAAGATTCAATTGTACTGTCTCTTTGTCAGGTGGACAAATGCAAAACAAACAAGTCTGACTTCTATCATGCTATGATCCCTCTCTAGAGGATGGCCTCAGTAGAGAAAAGGTCTCTACAAGATGGACTCAGCAGAGGGAAGAAGCCATTCTTATTCTAGTATGCATTGTTCCTTGTCAAAAATTCATTTGTACTGTCTCTTTCTCAGGTGGACAAATGCAAAACAAACAATTCCTACTTCTTCTAGTATGCTATATTCCCCCCAAAAAAGATTCAATTTTACTTTAGAGAAGTCTCAACAAGATTGACTAACTAGAGGGAAGAAAAATCTCTACAAGATGGACTCAGCAGAGGGAAGAAGCCATACTTGTTCTTGTATGCATTGTTCTTTGACAAAGATTCACTTGTACTGTCTCTTTGTCAGGTGGACAAATGCAAAACAAACGTGTGCCTTCTAGTATGCTTTGTTCCCCCCCCCCCAAAAAAAAATCCATTGGACTATAGAGAAGTCTCAAGAAGATGGACTTAGTAGAGGAAAGAAGACTCTATAAGATGGCATCAGCAGAGGGAAGAAGCCATACTTGTTCTTGTATGCATTGTTCTTTGACAAAGACTCACTTGTACTGTCTCTTTGTCAGGTGGAAAAATGCAAAACAAACGTCTGACTTCTTCTAGTATGCTATGTTCACCCAAAAAAGATTCCATAGGACTATAGAGAAGTCTCAACAAGAAAGACTTAGTAGAGGAAAGAGGACTCTACAAGATGGTATCAGCAGAGGGCAGAAGCCATACTTGTTCTTGTATGCATTGTTCTTTTACAAAGATTCACTTGTACTGTCTCTTTGTCAGGTGGACAAATGCAAAAAAAAACCTCTGACCTCTTCTAGTATGCTATGTTCCTCCCAAAAAAGATTCCATTGGACTTTAGAGAAGTCTTAACAAGATGGACCTAGTAGAGGAAAAAAGACTCTACAAGATGGCATCAGCAGAGGGAAGAAGCCATACTTTTTTTTGTATACATTGTTTTTTGACAAATATTCACTTGTACTATCTCTTTGGCAGGTGGACAAATGCAAAACAAACGTCTGACCTCTTCTAGTATGCTATGTTCCCCCCAAAAAAGATTCCATTGGACTTTAGAGAAGTCTCAACAAGAAAGACTTAGTAGAGGAAAGAAGACTACAAGATTGTATCAGCAGAGGGCAGAAGCCATACTTGTTCTTGTATGCATTGTTATTTGACAAAGATTCACTTGTACTGTCTCTTTGTCAGGTGGACAAATGCAAAACAAACGTCTGACTTCTAGTGTGCTATGTTCCCCCCAAAAAGATTCCATTGGACTATAGAGAAGTCTCAACAAGATGGACTTAGTAGAGGAAAGAATTCTCTACAAGATGAACTTAATAGAGGAAAGAAGACTACAAGATGGCATCAGCAGAGGGAAGAAGCCATATGTTCTAGTATGCATTGTCCCTTGAAATAGATTCACTTGTACTGTTTCTTTGTCAGGTGGACAAATACAAAACAAACAAGTCTGACTTCTTCTAGTATGCTATGTCCCCCCCCCTAAAAAAAAGATTCCATTGGATTACAGAGAATTCTCAACAAGATGGGCTAAGTAGAGGGAAGAAATCTCTATGAGATGGTATCAGCAGAGGGAAGTCATACCTGTTCTTGTATGCATCGTTCCTTGACAAAGATTCACCTGTACTGTCTCTTTGTCAAGTGGACAAATGCAAAACAAACAAGTATGACGTCTTCTACTATGCTATCTCCCCTCACAGAGATTACAGTGGACTAGAGAGAAGTCTCTATAAAATGGAATTAATAAGGAAAAGAAGTCTCTACAAGATGATCTCGGTAGAAAGAAGTCTCTTAAGGATGGACTTAGTAAGAGAAGAAGTCTCTATAGATTGACTCAGTAGAGGAAAGAAGTCTCTACAAGATAGCATCACCAGAGGGAAGAAGCCATACTTGTTCTTGTATGCAGTGTTCCTTGACAAAGATTCACTTGTACTGTCTGTTTGTCAGGTGGACAAATGCAAAACAAACAAGTCTGACTTCTATTATGCTATGATCCCTCTCTGCAAGATGGCCTCAGTAGAGAGAAGGTCTTCTCTACAAGACAGTGTATTCCAGAGACTGGCCGGTGTAACTGTCACTTGCGACTGGAGTCTGCCCCGCCGTTTCCTGACGTGAGGGAGATCCCAGGAAATTGGCTGATTCTCTGGCTACCTGGTCCATGCTACCTTTTGCAGCTGCAGCGATGTTGGGAGCTTGCTAGCTCGTGAGGTGGCTCGTAGGGAGGCCGTTGCCAGGTAAGGCAGATTATCACTGTTTGCTTGTTAGCGGATTATTGGACCTGGCATACTGTGCCTGCCCTACTTATTGAAAGGAAGAGAGGATGACGTCTTAAGTTGTGTCTCTCCCCTCATTTATTCTTACTAAGAAGTGAGGAGCCTTGTATTTATTTTTATTTTTTTGTTAGTGTATTCATGTGTATATCTTGTTTCATTTTTCTTTTGTCGTGGTAACCATAGGTACGGTTATCCCGGTAAAATTAGTTTTAAGGCAGGTTTGCTGAGTTGTTTTATAATAGGGAAATTAATTATAATTATTTTCATGTGCTTAGTAGCTAAGACTTCTTTTAGTCTACTAATTAATTTAAGGTTAATGTCTGGTCTGGCCAGCTAAGTTTAAGGATCCTATTAGGTTAATTATTGGTTTTCACTATATCATTGTTTGAGCCTTAGCTCATTAATTATAGAGAATCCTGAGTGTTTCAGGTTTATGTGTATTGGTTATTTTTGATTGTCGGGTTGTGTTATTTGCAATGTCAGACAAGGTTGACTTGTATATTTGTTAGATTTAAGTATTAAATATTGTAAAGTTTATTAAGTTGTTTTGTTTCTGCTGACCTTTAACCCTGAGTTACATTTTTACTGACAACAATCATTGAAAGACCTCTATAGTTACGCCTAACAGGGGTCGTAACAAGTTGGTGACCGTGACAGGATCTGAACCTGCAATTTTTCGTTTTATTTGTTTGATGTCGGCTACCCCCAAAATTGTGGGAAGTGCCTTAGTATATATATATATATATATATATATATATATATCACAAATTTTAAGTAATTTGTATTTTTCCTAACATACTTACCGAGAAACACTTTCTTGAGTCACTGGTGGCTCCTCTCTAATGACCAGAGTTTTGCGTAGTTTACCCTACTACCATTCTCTAAGTGGCCTGGAAGCGGAAGAGAATGTGACCTGGGGCAATGCCCGAGGTCGGCCATGAGGCTACGCTCTCGATCTAGGCAGTATGTTTTATGTAAGGAACAATACTCTAGGACTGTAAGGCACTGCGGGGACGGTTGGGGGGGGGGGGGCCATAACCCGAAAGTGTTTCTCGGTAAGTATGTTAGGAAAAATACAAATTACTTAAAATTTGTGATTTGTTCCAACACAGATACTTGCCTCGAAACACTTTCTTAGGTGACTTACACCTTAGGAGGAGGGAGTGCCCGAAGCCCAAGACCCCAATGGACAGTAGGATAAACTACACAAAATACTCATTGATTGTGGTAACACTTACCCTTCTGGAATTTTCTTCTTTGTGCTTGTTGTATAATGGCGAATCTCGCGACTTGATCGGTGATCGATATTTTAGAATCGACTGCTAGTACGAGAAATAGAGAGAAAATAAGGAAGAGAGGGGATAGAAACCGTTACTGTGTCTGGATCCTCTATGTTTCGCGATTGAGCCTGGGGCTTGAGCCGTTAAATCGCGTGAAGGGCTGAGATGACCGGCCCAATGGAAAACCCGTCCAGGGATTTCCTCGTACAATCTATAAGGTGATGAGCGGTGAAGGTCGACTGGTTGGACCAAGTTCCCGCTTGGAGCACTTGTGCTACCGACATGTTTCTCTCGAATGGCAGGGAGGTGCTTATGCCCCTAACATCGTGAGCCCTGATCTTCCCTGGTGTTGGAAGTCCCTCTTTTGAGTAGGCTCGCATTATCACTTGCCTGAGCCAGAACGAAACTGTATTCTTCGATATCCCCTTTTTCGTTTTACCCCAGGAAATGAATAGGTTCTTAACAGACGGGTGGGTGCTTGCCGTTCGCTTGAGATACTTCCTAAGTGCCCTAACTGGGCACAGTCTCAGGTCTTCTTGGTTCCCTACGTTCGGGATAGCAGGGATAGAAAAACTCTCGAACCTAGGGTCCCACACCGAGGGGTTCTGAGTCTTGGCCACGAAGGAGGGAACAAACTTCAAGGTGACCTCCTTCCATCCCCTTGAGTGTTCCACTTCGTATGACAACCCGTGTATTTCGCCTACTCTCTTAGCTGAAGCCAACGCTAGTAAGAAGACCGTCTTGAGGGTAAGGTTCTTGTCCACGATGTCCTTCAACGGTTCGAAAGGCGGTTTTCGGAGCATATCTAGAACCCTCGCTAAATCCCAATTCGGGATTTTAAGAGCGGAAGGGAGGCAGGCTTGCTCGAAAGCCTTAATGAGCATAGAAATGTGCCTGGAGGCGCCCAGGTCTATGCCCTTGAGAAGGAAGACTTGACCCAGGGCCGCCTGAACTCCCTTAATAGCTGGGACTGACATGGCCAACCTATCCCTGAGATGAACCATGAAGTCTGCTATAATAGGCACGGACGCTTCCAAGGGCTCTATCTCCTTGTCCCTGCACCACTTAACGAACACCGCCTACTTAAACTGGTAGACGGCTGCGGAAGATTTCCGCAGGTACAGAGACATTCTCTTGGCTGTTTTGCTAGAGTACCTTTGTTTCTTCAGGAGACGCTGGATAACCTCCAGGCGTGTAGACGAAGGGCCTCCGTGTTTCCGTGAAACTGCTGAAAGTGAGGTTGTCTTAGTAGGTCTGATCTGACGGGCAGAGGCCAGGGAGGAAGAGTGGCGAGATTCCTTAGGTCTGCGAACCAATCCCTCTCTGGCCACCAGGGCACTACCAAAGTCATCCTTAGGTTGGTTGTTGTTCGTACTCTGTTGAGGACTTGTCTTATTAGGGAGAAGGGGGGAAAGGCGTACACGTCCAGGCCGTCCCACTTGTGTTGAAAGGGGTCTTCCATTGCCGCCTTCGGGTCTGGGACAGGAGAACAAAATACGGGGAGTTGAGCGTTCCACCTTGTTGCAAACAGGTCCACTACTGGAGACCCCCACATCTGGATAATGTGGCTTGCCACTTGTGGGTGTAGGGACCACTCTGTCACTACTACTTGCCCCACCCTGCTGAGGCCGTCTGCTAGGACGTTGTTCTTCCCCGGAATGAACCTTGCCGTCAGGTTGATGTCCCCCTTCTCCACCCACCTTAGGATTTGAAGGGCCACATCGCACAATTCCTTTGACCTCAGTCCCCCCCCTCCTTCTTCACGTATGCCACCACAGTTGCGTTGTCTGACATCAGGGCTACTGAGTTCACCCTCATGTCCTCCTCGAAGTGGTAGCAGGCTTCCTGGACTGCCTTCATTTCTAGGACATTGATATAGAGGGACTTCTCTTCTTCCGCCCAAGTTCCCTTTGCAGTCCTTTCTCGGAGGTGGGCTCCCCACCCTTCCTTTGATTTCGTCCGTGAAGAGAAGGAGCTCCGGAGGTTGGTTGGAAAGTGGCATCCCTCTCAGGGTGTGTGAGCGATCCTGCCACCACTCTAAGGCTCGTTTGGTCTCCTGCAGGACCGGCACCACTAAGTCCGTGGAACTGTTCTGGTTCCACTGTTCTTTTAGGTTCCACTGAACCACCCTCAGGTGCTGTCTTCCATGGGGAACCAGCTTCTCCAGGGACACCAGGTGTCCTACCAACCTCTGCCAATCCTTCGCTCTTCTGGGTCGTCCTCGAAGGAAGGGCAAGAGCACCCGGTCCAGGTTGTCTAGTCTGTCTGTCAGGACGGAAATGCCTTGACCTGTAACGAGTCGAGTACTATTCCCAGGTACGTCGTCCTGTTGGCCGGGGTTAGCTGTGACTTCTCCAAGTTGACCATGATGCCCAGGTTTTTGCACAAACGTAGAAGATCCTCGCCTTGTACTTTCAAGTCTTCCCTTGAGGATGAAAGGAGTAGCCAGTCGTCTAGGTATCTGATAAGACAAATTCCCCGTTCGTGTGCCCAAACGGAGACCATCGTGAACACACTCGTGAATACCTGGGAGGCTGTTGAAAGACCGAAACACAAGGCCTTGAATTGCAACACTTTGGCACCCCACTTCACCCGGAGAAACTTCCTGCTTGACGGGTGGACGGGTACCTGGAAGTAGGCGTCCTTGAGGTCTACAGATATCATAAAGTCCCCTTCCCTCAAGGATGCCATGACAGTCTTTGGTGTATCCATCTTGAAGGGTATCTTCTTGATGAACTTGTTGAGGGCAGACAGGTCTATTACTGGCCTCCAACCTCCCATCGGTTTCTCCACTAGGAACAGGCGGCTGTAGAATCCCGGACCCGGCAATTCCACTGCTTCTAGGGCTCCTTTTTGCAACATCTTGTTGACCTCTTCGCCGAGTGCAGCCCTCTTCGCTGGGCCCTTGGACACCAACCAGTCCGCCTGGGACGCTGGGATCAACGGGGGCGGTTGTTCCAAGAACGGAATCCTGTAGCCCTCTCTCAGAACTGAGACTGTCCACGGGTCTGCTCCGTGGAGCTTCCATGCTTGCCATGCTAGACTGAGGCAGCCCCCTACCTGAGGCATGGGCAGGGAAGGGGGGCCTCCCATCTTATCTCCTACGGGAGGAACGGCCTGCTTGGCTTCTCCTGGAGGAGGAGTAGGAGTTCCTGTTCCTATACGGGGGTGGTGCTGAGGAGGATCCCCTTCGGGAGGGATTCGTCGAGATAGGCCACTGCCCCGACGGGGGTTCTCGTCTTCCATGGGTTGGGAAGGAACGCACAGTCACAGGCGCTTCCGTCACGGGCCTCCTGAAGGCGGGGCGATGCGCCGTCTGCGGCTTTAGGCCAGAGTGTTCCCTCTTCTTGGTCAGTTTCTCCATGGTTTCCTCCGCCTTCTTCGTTGGAAATAGTTGTTCTCCCCAGACGGAGCTATATTTCAACGCCCGAGCTTCCCTTTCGGGGATCTTGACCGGAAGATTCTTGAGTAGGGCGTCTCTTCTCCGCAGAACCCAGTTAGCCGAGACCGCCAAGGACTGGAACGTCATGAATTTAAGTGCTCGGCTACCCGACTCCAGCAACTGGTTCAGAGCCTCCCGTTTTGCAGGCTCCATAGAGTCCGTTGGGATCTGGGAGCCGACCAAGGTGGTGGCTCACCAATCCAGCCAGGAAGCCACGTTCACCAGGTCCTTGGACATCTCCTCCATCATAGCTGTCTCGGGTTGGGAGAAGAATGTGGACGCCGAGGCTGCCTTCTCGTCCGAAACGCCCTGACACAGGATGTCAAGAGACTCCGCCGTCATGCAGGGGCCACTCGTCCTGCCCTCTAAGGAGTAGTACTTCGTCTGCGATTTAAGGCCTTGTACAAGTTTCGCCGAACTGTAGCCACTGGCGGAGTCGCTATTACGTACGATAACTTTATCGATATGGGCCCTTCCGATTCCCACATTCCTGGCCTCTGGTAGGGAGAGAGAAGATTTCTTCTGGGCGGGGGCGTCGAAGAACTTATTCAGGCCAGAGGTCCACGTTTCCACTTCCTGAGGGGCGGGTTCCAACAAGCCATTGTACCCCCTGATCATGGCTAGGACTCTCCTACCCTGGACAGGTAGCGTGGTGTCAGATTTGGCCGGGAAGCGGCGCAATAACTCGTTTTTTCGTTTCTGCGCATAGATGCCTTGCAGGCTCTGGCTTGTCTACCCAGGAGCCGTTAGTTGCTCACCAGCTTCATCGCAGGAAACATTCGCCACTTCTCTACTCCGACGCATTCGCCGGATATCGCCCTCCAAAGTTGGAATTGTTGCATATTAGCAACCACGTTACCGTTACAGGGGTATGTCACGCATACGCAAACATTTTGCATTTTACATTACTGTATTATTATTTAGTGAAATAATGTTATTGTGTCTATCGGAACATATCAGTGAATGGTGTAGCTACTTGTACCAATCGCCATTTTGTTTTGAAAGCACCAAAAATGTGATTTTGAGGCTAATTTCTTATTTTCTATTTTTTCCTGTTTTCAGATTTCATCATGGCGAAGAAATATCTCAAGGAGGAGGAGTATTTGGAGCTCCTTTTCGTCAGTAGTGATGAAGAAGAGCCTTTGACCATTACCTTTGAAGAAGACACTATCCAAGACGACCTGGTCGACAATGAAACCTTGCTGCGTGAGGAAAACGAGGATCAACTTTTGGCTGCTGAAGAAGCGGAAACAGCGCATGAAGAGAGACGAGATTTTGCTGTCTCGCACGCAGTTCGTCTTTATTCCCTTGTTCCTGTGACTCCTGCAGAATCTCCTGTGCCTTCTTCAGCGTATCCTAGGCCTTCTTCAGCGTATCCTGCGGTTCCTGTGCCTGATCTTAGTCCCGTGGAGATGAGGAGTAGGAAAAGGAGGAGAGGAGCTCTTTGCCCTGCAAAGGTGTGGCATTGAAGAGATTGCCGGATAACTCCTACAAGGCTAGGGACAACACGAAGTGGCACTCAGAGCCAAACCCAACAATGCCACCAATCTTGAAGATCGACCAGTTTGACACTGCCGGTCCTACCATGGCTGTCTTCGGGTGTAGGACTCCTGCTGAAGTGTTTGACAAATTTTTGACAAATATAATGCTTGCAGAAGTGGTCATCCACACCAACGACAAAATCATCACCCTACGGAACAAATACAAGCGGCAAAACGACCCCACCTTCAAGGATTTGACCCTCATGGAGTTACGTGCCTTCCTTGGGATCCTCATCATGACAGGGGCACGGAAGGACAATCATCTGACAGCGGAAGAGATGTTCTCCAAGTCTCTAGGATGCCCCTTCTACAGGAGCATCATGAGTGAGCGCCGCTTCGCCTTTATTCAGAAGGCCCTACGATTTGACAGCATTGCCACGAGGTAGGAGCGTGTGAGACATGACAAATTTGCTCCCATAAGGAATTTGTGGGACCAGGTCATTGCAAATTCCATTGCAAACTATGAACCCAGTGGGCATCTTACTGTGGATGAGCAGCTCCTCGCCTTCAGGGGACGGTGCCGTTTCAGGATGTACATCCCGAATAAACCAGCAAAGTAAGTAAAAGGTTTTATATATATATATATATATATATATATATATATATATATATATATATGTGATAGATAGATATATATATGCAATTTTTAAAATTTTTTTTATAGGTTTAGTTTTGTTTTCTTTATATTTATTGTTTCTTTTATTTTGTTTTCTTTTCTCTTAGGTATGGCATCAAGTTAGTTATGGCATGTGATGCAGACACGTTCTACATGTGCAATGCCATTCCCTACCTGGGCAAGGGAACTACCAATACAAGTACGCCCTTGGGAGAATACTTCACGTTGGAGCTAACCCGACCCTTCAGGAAGGCTGGGCGTATTGTTACGACAGACAACTGGTTTACTTCCCTGCCACTAGCCAAGGCTCTCCGTGAACGTGGGATGCATTTAGTTGGTACTATTCGTCCCAAACCTTACCTGCCTACTGTGTTGCTGACAACGCCCCTGGAATTAGCCGAATCTGTTGCAACGTATAATTACAAGGACAAGGTCACCATTTTGTGCCAGCGTGTGAAGCCGACGAAAAGGATCCAGATTCTTTCCACAGTTCATCACAATCCCACAGTTATTGAGGATCATAAAAGTCACATGCACATGTTTTATAATGCCACAAAGGGAGGAGTTGACACGTTCGATCAGATATGTTCTGCCCTGACCTGCAGCAGGAAGACCCGGAGGTGGCCCGTATGTGTCTTCTATGGGATTATCAATCTTGTTGTAAATAATTCCTTTTTTATCCACCAAAATTTGCCTGACAACACCTTGTATAACAGGAGGCAATTTTCTGCGGAATTGGCCATGGAACTCGCCCGTGATGCAGCACTTTCAAGACTCGCAAGCAAGAGGTACCTCCCAAGGGACTTGACTTACCTCATTTGCTCTGTTTTTGCGTTACAAGAGCCCGAAGACGAGTCCAGACACTCCAAAACGAAGTGAGAAGAGCAACAGATGCCCTCTCTGCCCTTCTTCTTCTAATGTCAGGACCAAGCTTTTGTGTGGCAAGTGCCATAAGCCTGTTTGTAACTCTCATGTCAACTACACCTGCGACCAGTCCCAACTCACGTAGTAAGTTTCACGAATTATTTTTCTTACCCGTTTATACTTACTAAAAATAATTTTTAACCTTTTTGCTGTCATCTAGGGTCATCATAGATTATTTATTTACCATTTTATTGCATATACATCAATTATTAGTACTCTTTCTAGATATGCCTTTCTTTTAAGTCAATTGCGCACGGTAAGTGTTACATTTGAACTAAGCTCTTGCCCAGTTTATATTAACTATATATAATTCCTAAGGTTTTGCCATCATCTGGGATCATTGTAGATAACTTTTGGAAAAATTCATCCAAATATAATAAGTATTACCACTATAAATATAGCATTCCTTTCACACAAATATTTTGTAGTGATTTAGCGTATACAAAAATTAACCGCTTTTTCTTTTCTTT
>NC_090728.1:32400905-32425905 GCF_036898095.1 Palaemon carinicauda
TTTTCTAATTCTGTTTGTAGCTAAGGATTTATTTTATTTTAGATATCATATTTTCGGTTTTTTTTTTTTTTTTTTTTTTTTTTGTATTGATAACCTTGTCAAGTAATAAAAATGTAAATACAGAATAATTAGCCATGATTTAAAATATACCATACTGTAAAGGTTTTCTAATTCTGTTTTTAGCTAAGGACAAATGTATTTTATTTTAAAATATCTTATTTTCGTTTTCTATTTTAGTATCATAACCGTGTCAAGTAATAAAAATATAATTACAGAATAATTAGCCATGTTTTAAAATATACCATACTGTAAAGGTTTTCTAATTTTGTTTGTAGCTAAGGATAAATATATTTTATTTTGAATATCTTATTTTGTTTTTTTTAGTATTGATAACCTTGTCAAGTAATAATAATGTAAATACAGAATAATTACACTTTTTTCTTATCCTGATTATCATGAAATGTTTCGCTGGAAGTAATTAAATATCTGTCTCGTCCAATTATAATAATTTTCTCTCTATATCACACAAATAAGTATCTATGTTAATTTGCGCATATAATTATAATCATTTGTAAGAGTAAAACTTTTGTGAGACTGATAATTATGGTATAAATATAACAGCATTCTTCTCTGAAATTATTATTTTTATGTAACTATGAAAGTATATATAACAACCATCTGCTACAACAATTAGTGGTCTAATAAAAATACAAGTAGGCAAATCAAAATATCTACTTATCCTAGTCAATATGTCGATTATAGGGTACCATATTTAATGTTTGTAACATAATTATAATATGCTTCGTAATAATGGGAAAACTATTATACTCATTAAAAAACCGAGTTGAAGGTAGTAATTAATATTTTTAAGAAATCAAATCTTATAAATCTTTTACAACTGCGTGAAGAGTAATCAAATACTTATTGTCCTATGTTCATAAGTCAGGGCAGTGCAAATACAAGGAATGAAGGATTTAGAACAACGACCAAGTATTGTCACTGATGTCATTTAGAGGTAGACCTATAAGCTGACAGATTATCCTCCCAAAGAGGCCGCCTGCTGTGTCTTTAATTTACCGTCAAAGTCCAACTCCACACCGTCCTTCCCACTACTATATCGGAATAATATGCTCTTACGGCTGGCAGCAGAATTTACATTTATTCGCAAATAAAAGTTCATACAGTTTATTTCACAAGATTTGTTATATACCACTGGATTCGGCATTTAATGCCCTTTCTTTCAAAGTATATATAAAACATTTACCTACGAGCCAAGGCATCTCCAGTAGTATTAATCTTAATTTTTTTTTTTTTAATGAAGCAGCACAGGAAGGAACCAACGCTAATAAAATATCACAAGCAAATTGTTACCGTATATAAACAAAGGTCTGAGTAAAACCAAGGCCAATATATATTGGCCTTGAGTAAAACAGACTAAGTTCCAGTACGCTGTCGGAGGATTAACTTGGGATCGAGATTTGACAGTCTGACTGGTAAAACTGGCTTAAACCTGGCTTCACGGGTCCAGGTAAGAACTCTGAGCCAAGGCATCTTCAGTAGTATTAATCTTAATCCTCCAATCCTAGGGAGTTGGAGATGCCCTGACTCACAGTTCTTACCTAAACCCGTGAAGCCAGGTTTAAGCCAGGTTTACCAGTCAGACTTTCAGTTTTAGCTACGCTATTGACTAGTAAAAAAGGTCTTGGAACCAAAGTTATCTAAAAAAAAACTAGTGTTATTGTGGATCACCTGAAGATAAAGGACCCCAAATAGTTCTCCTAAAGATAAAGGACCCCAACTACACTCACCTAAAGAAGAGAGACCCTGATTTTCTTCACCTGAATATAAGCGACCATTCCAAATACCCATATTGGCCGATTCGATTATTACCAAATATTTCTTAGAAATACCCAATCAAATACCATATATTTATATTATTATGACCCTTCTGTTTTTATTGTGTGTACGCTATAATATATAAATACTTTTTTATAGTAACACGTACGAGTCATCTAGCATTCTAGCTATCTGAATGTAAACAGTTTTAAGAACAAGACGAGTATCCGTTTCCTTTGGTTTCAAGTCTTGTGAACAAATTATGTAGAAAAATTCAGGAATCAAATAATTAAAGATAAACCAAAAGGAAAGCCTTCTCTTTTCTAATGTGTGAGATTGGAGACCATAAGTAAAAACGACTTCTGTTCAAGAAGCCATTAATTTCCCTGCTGAAATTAGTCCTATCCACATAAATTTGTTTTGCGTCGCATATCCTAGATGAAAATGAGGCCCACCTAATTGCTTGAATATATTTATACTTTTGCTTTGACATTTCAGGTTTCACACACTAACAGTAATTTTTTTTTTTTTTTTTTTTTTGCGCATTAAAAAGTATACATCAGTTGCATTTAGTTGCATCAGCATTACGACGGTAAGGACTTCTTTTATAGTACGTAAATGAAATCCAATTACAGTTTTCATACGAAAAATTTCATATGTTTGTAATAATTATAAATACAGAACATTTGAAAAAAAAAAATCATGTCATTCACTTAATTTCATGTTAAGATTCCCTGGTAACAGTCCAAATGATAACAGCTTCATCTAACCGTAGTTTTTTTATGAATTGATGGCAGAATTTCACATACCTTTCTTGGAAACTTTTAAGACATTTTTGTGACAAAAAGAAATCAAAACCAACTAATATATATTTCCTTATTGCAAGGCTTGGGGCTCAAGAACGCACTAATTTGCTTCGTCAATTCGTGGAAATGTTACATAGTGCCAATATAACTGTTGTGTCAGTAACTTTCGATGCTACAGCAACAAATGTATTAATGATTGAAAAACTTGGTTGTTATTTAGATTACAATGATATGAGAACTTCTTTCCTCCATCCATTGACACAGGAACCCTTATGCATATTTTGTATCGTTGCCATATGTTAAAATTAGTCAGGAATGCATTTGGAGAAAAAAAGAAATTCATAGACGGAGAAGGAAATCACATTCAATGGAGTTTCATAGAGAAACTGTACAAATTGCAGGAGTGTAAAGGTTTGCATTTAGGCAATAAACTTAGATCGCAACACATTGCGTGGATAAAACGAAAAATGAATGTTAAGCTTGCTGCAAACTCCTTGCAATATTGCTTAGAAAAAAACCATGCTGGCTTCGAAGGATGTGAGGGAACAATCAGATTTCTTAGGTTATTCAATGATCTGTGCGATATTCTTAACTTGGGAAATTTTTGCAGTCGGGACTTCAAATGCCCGATGGAACCAAAAAATGCAGGTTTGATTTAAGAGTTCCCAGATAAGGCTGAAGCTTATATTAGGCATTTAAAACTTTCTAATGGAAAACTTATTTTAAATTTAACAAAAGAACGGAATTTCAAGGCTTTATAGTTTGTATTCGGAGCTTGATAAATCTATAAGACCAATTAATTGAATGTTCTAATAAAAAATTGAAATTTTTACTGCCACACAAAATGAGCCAAGATCATATGGAGCTTTCTTTGGTAAAATAAGAAGTATGGGTGGGTGTAATAATAACCCTACTTCTGTGCAGTTTTCTGCTGCCTATAAGAAAATTTTAATTCAAAATGATATTCAGGATATCCTCCGTGGAAATTGCATACTTCTAGAATCCGTCCCCATACTCAGGTGTTCAAGTAATGTACAGGTAGCTCATTTTCGTAACTCTGTTCATATCATAAATATGTCTTCTCCTAAGAACAGGCTGATAGCAGTTTATAGTTTACAGTAGATGCAAGTGATAATAATGAAGACTACACATATTCCTACATCTCATCACTTATCAGTTCGTTCAACTAGTATTGTTGCCTACATTGCAGGCTTTATTGTTTATAAATTGAATAAAACTTTGCGTTGTGAAGCCTGCTAAGATGGTTTGACTTCCAACGAAATGATGTTACCAAGGTTAATCAAATTGAAGAGTAAAGGATATTTGATTAATCACTCGGATGATGATGTAGAAATCTGCCAGAGATGTGAACTTTTGTTTAGAAGATCAATATCTTTTAACAAAAACTCCTACTTAAGCCTCGGCAGAAAAGTTGCAAATTTTTTTTTTTTTTTTTTTTTGTTTCGAAGTATTACACAAGAAAGTAATTTCTTTCAAAACTTAGAGAACATATGTTTGACAGTGACCCACTGCAAAACATTTTACTCCCACCATACAGGCCAATAATGAAATGAAAAATCGGCAGATATTTTCAAAACTTATTCACTTTGATGGCCAGTAGAAATTTGTGTGTGTAGGCCTGCCTATCTATCTATCTATCTATCTATATATATATATATATATATATATATATATATATATATATATATATATATATATGTATATATATATATATCATATGTATATATATATATATATATATATATATATATATATATATATATATATATATATATTATATGTATATTTTATAGATATATATAATATAAATATGCGTATAATGTCATAAAATTATTTCTATGCAAGCTAATATGTAAGGATTATTATTCTTTAATGTATGATCTCGACAATTGTAAATATGTTTCATCATGATTTCTGTAATTAAGTTTTAATAAAGTAAATTTGTGAATAGGTATAACAGTATCAATAAAGCAAGATACGGTATATGTTGTTTGCTTCTACTTGACTAACATTGGTTGTTTGTAAACCAAAACACCTGGATTTGGGTTTTCAAACTTGACAAGAGTCTATGGATTACTCTGGAAGATAATCAAAAATAGAATTTGATTGAGCCCATGACAGCCCACAGCTAACTGCCTTTAGGCAAAAATCCAGTAACAACAGTTGTGAAATTATCATAAGCTGTGTTCAATGTAATCCATAAAGGGATATAAGTGCAACGACTTTACTGTAGTTCATTATTCCAAGGAGTTTGTAAAGGATTCACCAATAAGTTGAGCAACAAGTTCAACATTATTTTTTTTCTAATTAAGCAGCACAGGAAGGAACCATCGCTAATAAAATAGCACAAGCAAATTGTTACCGAATATAAACAAAGGTGTGAGTAAAACAGACCAAGTTCCAGTACGCTGTCGGAGGATTAACTTGGGATCGAGATTTGAGTGACTGGTAAACCTGGCTTAAACCTGGCTTCACGGGTCCAGGTAAGAACTCTGACCCAGGGCATCTCCAGTAGTATTAATCTTAATCCTCCAATCCTAGGGAGTTGGAGATGCCCTGACTCACAGTTCTTACCTAAACCCGTGCTAGTTAGCTTGTTAGTCCCATTATTGAATTTAAATTCCTAACCTGAAGAAAAACGACCCTAATTTTTTAACCTGAAGATAAACGACCCCGGGGTTTGTTGGGGTCCGCAATCTTCAGGTGATCCGTTATTGTTAACCATTTACTGTCTCATTTATACATTGTCATATTCATGATACCTTTTGTGTAAAATTCTTAAACGTTTTATAACTCAGTTTATTAATAATTTTTAATTTCAAGAACAATAACATAGAAAAAATCCATACATGAATCAATCACTTACTACTCTAGAAGATGGTTTAAATAGGATTTGATTGAGCCCATAATAACAGACAGCTGCCTACCTTTAGGGAAAAATCGGTAACAACAGTTGTGAGTATATCACAAGCTATGTTCAATGTAATCCACAGAGGGATATGAAGTGTAACGAATTTACCGTAGTTCAATATTACAAGAAGTTTTTAACTGAATCACCAATGAGTTGAGCAACAAGTTTAACATTCATTTATTTTTTTTATACAAAGCAGCACAGGGAGGAACCAACGTTAACAAAAAGCACAATAAAATAGTTGCCGTCTAAAAAGAAAGGTTTGAATAGAACCGACTAATTTCCAGTACACTGTTGGAGATTAACTTGGGAATCGAGAACTGTCAGATTGACAGTCTGACTGGTAAAGCCTGGCTTCACCTAATCCGGGTCAGGGAATCTCCAGTTATTTTTCCTCCAAGCGTACTCCCAACCCCAAGGATCACCCCCGCAATAACAAACTGATGAATACCATCTGAGACCACCCCACAGCCCACAGGCAGTTGGCAAATAGAGCTCACTCAGCTCAGCCTTATGACTACCATGACCTCTCCTATGACAACCACTGGTCACGAGCGTCTACTTGGGAATATGACTTCCCGCCTCTCTTCCATCAAGAGGCAGTTATAATGCAGAGTTGCCAGATGCAGGGAAATTTTCCTGTTTTAGGGAAATTTGGAGTCCAAAAGGGAAAAAACTTCAAAATACACAAGAAAACAGGGAAATTTTACTCGGAAAGTTTCTTTTTCATGAAAAGCATTATAGACGGTAAAAAAAATGGAAGAAGCCATAAATTCTAAAACAAAGAATCCAAAGATTAGTTCTGTCAATGAGGTTACTAATCCTGAACAGCTGGCGGTGGGAGGAGTAGGTCTAGAGCTCAACTCGTTGGGAGGATGTTGGAGATGGGATTAAAGCTTTTAAGCCTACTCAAAGAATTTCCTTCAAACAACAGGCTTGTAAGCAAAAGAATCGGTCTTCATGTTAGAGATAATTTTACTATTTACTTGGAATTTTCTCATCAAATAAGAATTAAAATTGTGTATTATCGACATGTATGCATTCAATACGTTGTGCACTTCTGTTTGTTATCGATTTAATTTCATTTAATAATTTGCTCTCTTCTCTATCGACGATTTTGTCCATGTAAACTAACACAAAATCTTACACAAAATCTTCATATTTCTAGAATTTTACAAAATCTACCCCTTTTCCGTCCGCATTGGTGCATATCATCTGTGACCTGGTGACCATTGTTTATTAGAGACATCTGGAATTGGAAACCAAATAGTCACGGAAGCATTTAGTTCCTCAAGCAAGTCAGACTCCCGTATTCCGTAAAATTGGACTTCCTTCAACGTGAATTTGATTCATTCCAGTAGCATAATGGACTCTGAGCTCTCAAGCAGTGGTAATGACACTCCACCACCTAAGGTTAAACATCCATGTCTTGCTCATACTCAAAAGTATCTAGAAAAGTGGGAAAATTATCCTAAGTTCAAAGGATGGCTCAGTAAGAGTAAAAAAGGAACAGAATACTTTTATTGTAAAGTGTGTGATATAGATGGCAAAGCTGGAAAGTCAGACATTGAAAAATATGCAGGAGGGCAAAAACACAAGAAGCACGTAGTAGTTATGAAAACAACTAGAAGTGTTTTGGATATGCCCCGTGTCAGTGGTCCAAGAAAAGACATAAAAGTGAAAGGTGGCGAGATAAGACTCGTTGCCTTTCTAGATGAGCATAATCTTCCACATTCTGCTATTGAACATTTAGTGCCTGCAGTGAAAGCTGCTTGCCCTGATTCAGTCAAATGTGGTAGAACTAAATGTACTGCAATAATTAGAAATGTTTTAGGAGGTGAAGCAAGTGATAATACTTATATAAATAGAGCTCTTAAGAAAAAATTATTTTTAACTTATAGCAGATGAGTCTACAGATAATTGAAGTACAAAGCATTTGACATTGGTGGCAAAAGTCGTTACAAAGTATGCTGTCAAAGACACTTTCGTGACTCTTATTCAACTCGGTAGTGCTACAGCAACATGTCTATGATAAAATCAAGGGTCTGTTCCTGTTATTTTTATAGGGTATACCTTTGTCAGTGATCGGTTTTGCTGCCGATGGTGCTAGCGCTATGATGGGGAAACACCACTCTCTCTCTCAAAGCTTCTTAAGAATGACATACCAGATCTACTTGTATTTAAGTGTACATGTAACTCCTTCCACTTATGTGCATCTTATTCATGAAATAAGCTACCAAGAGGCACTGAAGACTTTGCAAGAGATGTATATCATTATTTCCAGTCTCCAAAAAATTAAGTTCAATTAAGGAATTTCAAGAATTTACTAATGTGAAACCACACAAAATGTTGCACCCTTCACAGACTAGGTGGTTATCGTTACATGGTGTAGTTAAGTGTCTACTTGAACAATTACCAGCATTAAATTTATTCTTTACAAGTGCAGTGCTGGAGGACAGCTGAAACCATTCTTCAAAAACTAAATAATCCTATTCATTGCTTGTATCTTGAATTTCTAGATTATGTTCTTTCTCTTTTCAATGAACTAAATTGTGAGATGCAGGCCACGCAACCGAAGCTATATTTATTGCACAGTCGAATATCCTCAGTGTTCCATACCTTAGTTGAAGGCTATATATGAAGGATTGCTAAAAAAATCAACTCCTTTACCTAATGTACAAGTGAGGGATCCAGCAAACTTTCTTCCTTTGCAAGATATTTACCTAGGCTGGAGAGTTGCCATCTCATTACAAACTAATCATGGCATTGATAAACAAGAATTTCATAATTTTCGTCTGAGATGCCTAGACTTTTATATTGAAGGTGCATTTCAGATTCAAAAGATTTAATTTGTCAGATCCTCTAAAGCGTTTCTTCAAAATCAATAATTGCCCCATTAGCATCCTTCTTTCGAAGATTAATTCCAAAAAATGACAAAAGAACTTGATCATGAGTGGCGATTACTACGCAATACAAAAATACATTTGGAACCTAATAAAGATATGAGTTAGTTTTGGTTTAAAGTGGGTAATATAAAGAAGGGAAATGATTCTGTAATGTTTCCCCTTCTCAATAATTTTATGAAAAGCCTTTTATGTCTGCACTCAAATGCAGCTGTTGAAAGGGTTTCCTCCCAGGTAAATTTGATAAAAACAAAGACGAGAAACCAGTTAAGCACATCTACCTTAATCGGAATGCTCCATGCAAAGGAGACTTGCAGAAGTGCATTGTGTTATGATTTTAGGATAAAACCGGCTCATCTCAAGCGGATGGCTGCTGATGTACTTTATGAAGATGATTCGGAACACTAAAGTAATACATTTTATTTTACTGTGCTTAAATTTTTTTCTTCAGTTTTATTTAGTGTGGAGGAAGGAGAATAATATTTGATAATGAGAAAGGATGGACATTTTAGAGAATTCAATTATGAAAAATATATTTTGTTTTCCAAAACATATATACAGTATTTCTTTTAGTAAACTTGTATTTTTTTCTTCATAAATTTTTGTATCTAGATTTCTATTGTGATATACCCTTTGTAGTGAACTGTACTTCTATTGTTGATTGTAGCTCAGGTGAAAACCATGAACCAATGGCTGAAACAGTATTTACCAAAATAAATTGTAAGCAACAGTACAAAAAAGATTTTTGTTTTTACCCCATGATGAGTAGCTGTTGTCGTGGGATGATAGAAGCGACATGTTTAACTTATAATATATATATATATATATATATATATATATATATATATATATATATATATATATATATATATATATAATTACAGAACAGGGAAATTTTGCTTGAAAAAAGGAAATTTTGAAGACCAAAACAGGGAAATTTGGTCTAGCCCATCTGGCAACACTAACTTATAACACGAAAAGTGATTGTCCCGGACATTGGTACTGGGATAGCTAATCATGAAACTTCAAAAAAACGATCTCTTGTGAGTAGAATATTCGAATGTTCAGTCTCTCTTTAGTAAAAGATGTCAAATTTAATTAATGCTCTTAAACAGAAACATTGATGTATTATGTTTAACTGAGACTTTGGTTGACCCCGAATGTCGTTGATTCACTCTTTGAATTTCCTAATTATACAATATATAGATGTGATAAAAGAAGAGGTGGAGGTTGTTGTATTTATGTGAAAAATAATCTTTCTGTTAACATTTGTAATCTTGATGTTCAAAGAGCAGAGGAAGTAGAAGAGGTTTGGCTCTCTCTACAATCTCATAAGTTACCTTCTGTTATCATTGGGTGCTTGTATAGACATCCGCATGCTTCAAATGATACCGTTAACCATATTTTGGATTGTCTGAGAGTGGTTTCTTTAAAGAAAAAATCAATATGTGTAGAGGGTGATCTAAATGATAACTTGATGTTAGGTTCAGCAAAGATGCATATTATAAAAGTCACCAAATTTAATAAAATCATTAATAAACTTACTAGAGTTAGCCCAATCTCATCCACACTACTAGACGTTTTAATAACTAACAAGCAGGAACGTAGACGTTTTAATAACTAACAAGCAGGAACGTAGACGTTTTAATAACTAACAAGCAGGAACGTGTTCTTAACATCGAAGTAAATCTAATACCATGAACAAATCTCATTTATTATAGATATTAAGAAGCCAAAGCGTAAACCAGTCACTGTAGCCTCTAGGTGTTTAAAATATTATTCTGCAGATTTGTTGTGCAATACATTGCTAGACCAAAAAAGTAGTTTTAGATACAATCACGCACACTGATGACAGATATTCAAACAGGAATTTTCAATAAGTATATGATACTGCCTTAGATAAATGTGCCCCAAATTACCACGAGGAAAATAAGGAGACCCAGTGCGCCTTGGATTGACGATGATCTCAAAAAATAGTATGATTGAAAGGGCCAAAATGCAAGAAAGGCTCAAACAAAATAGACATGATGAAAATCTGAACAACGAGTATAAGTAAATGAAAAACTTATCAATTCTAAGATGCATAATGCAAAGCTAATTATAACAAAGATAAGAACAAGAAAAGTAAATATCGTAAAGAAACATGGAAAATTATGAATAATATTGTACCGACTAAAACAAATAAAAGGACTGAATACGACAACCCAAAGGCTAAAGCAGATCAATTTAACCAGTACTTTGCTAGAGGAAAAAACACACACTGGAAATTCTGCTTAAGTACGAAAATCAAGATATTAGAATCACTCAAACTATTATGATAATAGAAAATGGTTTTAACATCAACCAGTTACAGTAGAAACAATAATATTAACAGTTGATTTTGAATAATAGTAATGCTTACGGGACAGATGGTATTCCTACTCGTTTTCTAATATCTTTCTATTTGTAAACAACCCTTAGTAGACCCTCTTTACAAGAAAGGAGACATAGACGACCCTGGTAATTATAGACCGGTTTCTATCCTTCCACTAATATCGAAGGTAATAGAAAAGATTGTATGTAATCAGTTATTGGAACATCTAGAAAAAAAATTAATTTCTAACACTCAGCATGGATTCCTTAAAGGTTTATCAACAGAAACAGCTTTGATGAAATTAATAGATGAATTTTATAAAAATATTGATGGAAGAAAAGTTTCCATATTAATTTTATGCGACAACCATGATGAATTGTGTAAATCTCTTATGGAACATTACATTGATACTTTCTGGTTTCAGGATTACTTGAAGGATAGAAGTCAGGTAGTTAGATTAGGAGATGTAAATTCTTGTATTGAAAATGTTGATTTGGGGTCCCACAGGGATCTGTCCTAGGCCCAATTTTGTTTTAGTCTACGTTAATATGGTTAAATACATAAAAAAAACTACCTGCTAATTCAATACGATGATGACACCCAAGTTCTTTTGGCAGATAATATAAAAAATCCAGATGCCTTGATTAAAAGGGCTGAATTAATCTTCCTCAAAATTAAATAATACCTTCTAAGAAAAGGACTATTGTTAAATGCCAACAAAACAGTGCATGTTTGTGGGTAGTTCACAGTATGTTAGGAAAATTCCTGGTGACATTATAATAAAATACCATGATGAAGAAGTAAAGATAAGTCAGCATGTGAAAAATCTAGGTCTACGCATAGACAGGTATATGACTTTCAGTATCCACATTGACGAGCTCAGTAGAAAAATTAATGGCATTCTAATGTATCTAAGTAGAGTAAAAGATTGCTTTGATGATACTACTCGGGCTTTGATTGTGGAAAGTCTGGTCTTGATGGTAATACACTACTGTATGAAGATATGAGGGGTAACTAACGATTTGTACACGGATAAAGCTCAAAAACTCCAAAACTTTGCAGGTAGAGTAGCAATAACTGGGGTGAAAAAACACGACCACATCACCCCAACCCTCAAGCAAATAAAGTGGATAAAATTAAAAGAAAAGTATGTACGATGTTTGTGTACTTGTTTTTAAAAGTTTGAGAAAAGAATATCCCAACTGGCTATACACATTTCCTACAGTTGGTAATAGTAGGAATGCACTAACAACACAGAATGTAAATCTATACGTAGACAGCCATCGAACTGATTTAGGTTCCCGTTCAATGGCAATAAGGGGCCCATCATGCTGGAATAAACTACCTCTTGAAATAAGAAATTGTATAAATGATAGTACTGTATTATTCAAAAAGAATCTTAAGCAATATTTTTAAAATTTTAGTTGAATATATATACATCCTACATTTTTACAATCCATTTATTGTGAATTTTATGTAAATAATGTATATTTTTATGTAGTAAAATAGCCATTTTATAAAGGAATAAAGATTTTTTACTTTTTATTCTCTCTCTCTCTCTCTCTCTCTCTCTCTCTCTCTCTCTCTCTCTCTCTCTCTCTCTCTCTCTCTCTCACATACATATATATATATAATATACATATATATATATAATATATATATATATATATATATATATATATATATATATATATATATATATATATATTACACACACATAGTATGCATGATTTATCTACACATATATTGCAAAAGTAAAGTTATGTGCCCCAAAACAACACGTGCATACACACACACACACACATATATTATATATATATATATATATATATATATATATATATATATATATATATATATTACATATATATAACTTACATATAACAAATATTACATATATATATATATATATATATATACATATATACATATATATATATATATATATATATATATATACATGAATATATTTCTTTTCATGAAAATAATGTGCTGGAGAAATTGCAATATAAAAGCTTCAAAATAACATGTGTTGTGTTGTGTCTGTGGTACCTAACATAGGTACCTTTGGTGCCGGTTTATAATCAGCTTTCCTCTGTAGGCTACTTTCTCGTCAATTTTAATATCTGGGAGGCACTGGATAGGTGTAAAATGCCACACCAATGATAAATTAAAGAAACCTCACTTCAAACAGGTGGTGAATAAGACAGTCTGTCTCCTATAAAAATAAGCAAGAAGGTAGAAGAATATTCCTTGAACCCCTAGTTCAGCCCCGCATTGATACTTATCCATAGAATTCCTTGTAAATATTCCTATAGAGCAAGGCCATTATTATATTGGCCTTGCTATAGAGTAGCTAAACAGAGAATCTCCCTCTATCCACAGAGCTCAATCTTGCTTTTGATGCTTGATGATGAAAACGCTGTCCTAAATAAAGCAGTCTGATGATGAAAAACTTGATACGAAACTGGACTATAAACTTATTATCTGGTAATGAAACTGGACTACAAAATTATCATCTGGTAATGGTTCGTTTTACGATGTATGCGTCTACATGTGGAAGCTGATTGGGTGATTGCGTTAATCTGATTACTTGCTGTGTATTAAAATCAATCTGGAAATCCACAGGTCTAATATTTATTTATATTATTATTATTTTTTTTTTTTTTGATTGGTTGTCTATGAAGGTTCTTAAGTACTATTGATGGGTTTTATTCTTGCATGACTGGAACCTGTCTCTGGTGCATAATTTTAAAGTCACTGCATATTGGTCTAGCTTCATATTTCTTCAATTTGCCTTATTTCTTGTTTTGAATCTCTATATATATATTCACACACATATATATACATAAGCAATGTTGGTTTACACAGGTCTCATATATTCCATAATTCATAAATAACACTTTTAACTTCAACACTGTTATAAGTTATTTGAGTATCCTTTCTTCAACTATATATTGGTTGTACTTGAGAAACACAAGTTTCTTTATTATTTGTCCCAAGTTTTCCATATAGTAGGAATCGTTTCCGTCCAAAATTATCTACCTCAGCTTTTGTAACTGAATACACTAACATCAATGATGTCTGGGTAACTATTTAGCTTTGAAATGATATTTGTTTAACTCTGGGAAAATAAATTTATTTTTTTTCCCCCACGGGCTTTCAAACAGTTCCATCAAAGCCCTGATGGGTGTTTTGTACTTTAGGGTATTAGTCTTGTTTTGGGATAGAAACAGCTACTTGCATGGTGGAAGATAATTAGAATTTTATTTTGATATAGATTTTTAAAAATAACCATACCATTAATCTATTTTACATTTGAGTGTTCAACACTACAAATTCAAGGTTACTAGATGGCATTTGATCGAGTCTGCATGGTGGGGGTGGGAGTGGAGTTAATGCCATTTGTGCACCTCATGTTGTGGAGGATTTATTTTTACTTTATTTTTATTTTTTGTTTTTGCCAAATCCAGAGAGAGAGAGAGAGAGAGAGAGAGAGAGAGAAGGAGAGAGAGAGAGAGAGAGAGAGAGAGAGAGAGAGAGAGAGAGAGAGAGAATTTCATTTGTTTTAGTTTTGCTAGATCGCGCGAGTGTTTGTGTGTGTGTTTGTGTGTGTGTTTGTGTGTTTGTGTGACTGCGGTGCGCGCCGAAGAGCAAGTGGTAGTTAGAGAATGATCGTTGGTGGTGAGAAAGACTGTTGGTACAAATGAGATTGTTTGTTTACATTTTTTAGTTAGGTTACGACAGTGGTGAATGTTTCGGAGCGAATGCTTTTTTTATTTGACTGCAGCATAAGGCAGTTGTGTGAGTGCTGGATAACTATTTATATATTTTCGACCAGCGTGGAAGTGTTTTTTTGATTTTCAAAGTAAGTACAGTTTTGTTTATCTTTGCTTGTCGTGATTGTGAATGATAGGAACAATTTATTATTTATCTTTGATTATAGTGCGATAGTTCAGTTAGCTAGAAGTGTTCGTAAGTGTTTTTCTTTTTTATTTTGGCAGGCTGCGATTCCTCCTTTGGAGAGACCTAAATTTTTTCGAATGCTGAGATATAGTTGATGACCTGGCCTGTGATTGATTTTGGTATTAAGACTGCTCTTTGGATTGACGATTGTTGATGACCGGCCCGTTTACTTTCGATTGCTGCTATTGATGATGATAATGATGATAAGGATGATGACGATGATGATTACGACCCCGATTAGGGAGGCAGTGGTGGCAACTTGCCATACAAATTAACCTGTTAATCACAGATTGAGGGTTGTGCCGGGAAAGACAGTTCGGCAGTTTGTGAACGACTGTGTTGCAAATAATATATATGAGCATACAAATTTTGGTGTTGAACTCGTAATATATATGTGTTTTGTGTTTTCATGTTTAGGTTGCGGTTAGTTTTAAGTTTCGTTAGGATTTATTGGATTGCGGAAAGGTTTTTTTTTTGTTAATTATATATTTAGTTTTATTTATCTTATAGTGTTAAGTTTTGATTAGTTTAAAGTGTTAAGTTTTGATTGGTTTAAAGTATTTATTTTGAATGTGGATGGTTTATGATTTATTTTAAGGTTTAAGAATTATAGTTTTAAGGTTATGTTTTGTTTTGTTTTGTCCTTTTGTCCAAGAGTCTGGTTGTAGATTACGTAAGGGGAAAGTTTGTTTTGTGGAGACCATTGTCAGTAAGTGTGATTCAGGGTGTGGGGGTTGTCCTTGCAACATCCCGACACATTATTTTGGCGCCCGAACAGGGACTGCTGAGGCGGGACTGATAGCTGGACTCTTTGACGAAGGACTGATAGGATACAAATTTAGAATTAAGGTTGAAGAAAAATGGAAGGTAAATATAAGGCTTTAGAGGAGGAATTGCGGCTGAGTAAGGAGCGTGAGGAGAGATTGCTAATAGAGAATGAGAGGTTGAACTGGGAGAATGCGGCGATGCAGAAGGAGCTTAGGGAGTTAAAGGGGACAGTAGAGAGAGTGGAAGAATGTGTTGAGATGAGGATGCGAGAGAATGAAGAACGAATAGAGAAACGAATGGAAGATATGATGGGGCAAGTCATGGGGATGATGAAAACTATAATGGGTGAAGGTGCAGTCGGAGGAGTGTCCTCAGCTTCGGGTAATGGGTTGGTAGTGGAAGAGAAGGGTAAGGTAGGTGATAATGGGAAAGGAAGTGATAGTGATAGTAGTAATAGTGATGGTGATGTTGAAGATAAGGGAATTAGGCATAGTAAGGATGAACAGAAAGGTGAGAGGAAAGATGAAAGGAAAGGTAAAAGTGATGTGAAGAAAGGGAAGAAAAAGTATCAGGCTGACAGCAAGGACGATCGTGAATGGGTGAAAGTGGTAAGTAAGAAAAAGGGTAAGAAGGGAATGGTTAAGGATAGGAATTTAAGTGTGGAAGTGGATTCATTATATTCGAATGAGGAAGAAGGTAACAAGGGAGTAGACAGTGATGATAGCAGTGAGAATGAACGTGATGTGTGTAAGACTGTGTTTATGAGAGAGGTACCTCGGTGTGAAAGGTTCAATGAGCATAGCAGTAGGGATGTATATGATTTTTTCAAGGAGTATGAGAGGTATTGTCAGGATAAGTATGGTGATAGTAAAAGAGTTTGGGCTAGGGAGTTAGGAGAATATTTGACTGGGTATTTGTTGACGATGTATGGAGTGATAATGAGTGTAGGGGACGTTGATTATGAAAGTGTGAAAACGAGAATAATTGAGCAGGTAAAACGTATGAAAGGGAGTGTTAAGTATAAGCGTAAGAATGATTTTGATGAGGCAAGGATGAATGCAGGAGAAGCTATATCAATGTACGTATGTAGGTTGGAAACTTTAGCTAGGAAGAAGTATGGGGATGAAGGTATAAATGAGAATAAGGAGTTAATGAGGAAGTTTTTGGCTACTGTACCCGAGAATGTTGCCGAGTTTGTTAATTTGAAACGGAAGGAGAAAATGAGGTGGACGAAAGAAAGATTGACATGGGATGATATTTTAGAGATAGTTGAGGATTACGAGTTGGATAGGTGTATGAAAGAAAGTAAATCTGTGAGTGTAAGAACTGGAATGGAGGAAAGTGTGCCAG
The DNA here is from genome assembly GCF_036898095.1 of Palaemon carinicauda. Classification (NCBI taxonomy): domain Eukaryota; kingdom Metazoa; phylum Arthropoda; class Malacostraca; order Decapoda; family Palaemonidae; genus Palaemon; species Palaemon carinicauda. The sequence goes on from NC_090728.1 coordinate 32,417,820, forward strand.
AATTTGTTAGTTTTAGAGATGCTGTTATGAGAGGACCAATGAGGGTAGCTGATAGTGTAGTAGATAGGAGTGTTAGGGCGAGTAATGTGGGAATACCTGTAAGGACAAATGAAGGGTTTAGGCAAGGGAATCAGGTTTGGAGGGATAGGAGTGCTAGTGCGCCGCAAGATAGGTCAGGTAGTTGTATCCGTGAAGAGAAGTGTTATAGATGTGGGAAAGTAGGACATAAGAAGAATTAATGTAGATGGGCTCTTGGTGCTTGTTTTGGATGTGGTGAGGTAGGGCATAGAATTAACGAGTGCACGAAAGAGAAAGGGATAAAATGTTATCGGTGTGGTATGACTGGGCACACAGCGAGTGGATGTCGGAGTAATCGTACAAATGTGATTTGCGGTAATTGTGGTAAGGATGGGCATTATGCTAGAATGTGCAAGGAGCCACGGGGTAAGTGTACTGAATGTGGTGCAGATGGGCATGTAGCTAGGGTATGTAGGAAGAAGGGAGGAAATCAGCCAGGATGTTCGGGAAACTAGAGTGTAAGAGGGTTCAGCTGGGTGAGTCCTCGAGTGTGTGCGGAGTGAATGTGATGCATGTTCGTGAAGGTTTACTACATGAAGACGTGATGGGCGAAAGAGCTTATGACTGCATGAGTGCAAAAGTAAATTTTAATGGATTAGAGCTAGTTGGTCTGATTGATACTGGTTGTGGTGTCAATTTAATGTTTAGGAATGCATACGATAAGGTAAGGGATGTGTGTGAATTTAGGGGGTGTAAAGGTGAAGTGAAAGGTATCGGTAATTTAAGTATGTCTGTGCAAGGAAAGTTGCGTGAAAATGTCATGATTGGGGGGCTGATGATGGAAGATAATGATTTTTATGTGGTTGAGGGAGTAAATGACAAATACGATGTGTTGTTAGGTTATAACTTCTTGAAAAAATGCGGTATGATTGTACATCCTAATGTAAATATGATAGAGATGAAAGTTAAGGGTAAATTTTGTGGGGAATTTTATTTGAATGAAGATGGTAGTGTATGTACGAAGGTATGGAAAGGTGTGCCGTTAATAGCAAAAGAAGGTGTTAAATTGTCTAAAGATGCGAGTGAGGTTGTCAGTGTAAAAGTTGCATGGCCGAATAGTCTGGGAATTGCCAATAGTGACAATTGTGAATATGTAGTGGAAGGTTCGGATGCAAGTAATTTGGTGAAAGCAAGTGTGCATGTGTATGATGGTATTTTGAATTTGCAGGAGCCGAAGGTGTATGTGAGCTTGTTGCCGACTGTAAGGAGGAAGAGAATACGGGGTATACGTGAGGGTGATTGTATGGGATGTATGTATACGTTGGTCAATGTAGAGGATGAGAGGTATGTTAAATTGAGACGGGTTATGACGGGTAAGATAAAGCCGGAGGACGATTGGGACTATGAAAGTTTGAAAGAAAGAATTAATGTAGATGAGAATATAAGTGAGGGGGAAAGGGAACAATTGTATAGGATGTTATGGGATAGACGGAGAGTTTTGAGTCGCGGTGACGAGGATTGTGGGGAATCAAAGCTGCCTGAATTTAAGATAGTTCTTAGTAATGATACCCCCATATATCAGCGTCCCCGACATTTTTCTCCGCCTATTGCCAGAGAAATAGAAGAGCAGTGCCAGGAGTTAGAGCAAATGGGTGTAATAGAAAGGAGTGAGAGTGCCTGGAATAGCCCTATTGTACCTGTAAGAAAGCCGGATGGAAGTTTACGGATGTGTATTGATTATAGGAAGGTGAATGAAGTAACTGTTAAAGAACGTTTTCCGATGAATGTAGTGTCTGACTGTGTGTATAAGATGCATGGTATGAAAGTTTTTACAAAGTTAGATTTAGTTAGGGGCTATTACCAGATGCCTCTGGCAGAGGGGAGCAGGCCCATTACGGCATTTTCAAGTAGAAATTGTCATTTTCAGTTTAAAAGATTAAGTTTTGGCCTTGCTAATGCGCCTGCTGCCTTCCAGAGGGCGATGAATGTAGTTTTGGCTGGGTTTGATAGACAGAAGGTGACTGTTTTTATTGATGATATTTTGATTGCTAGTGAGACAGTTGAGGAACACATGCAGTTGCTTGAAGCAGTATTAGAACGGTTGATAGAAGTTGGGGTGAAAGTTAAGCTTGAAAAGTGTACATGGTTGGCCGGGGAGGTGGAATTTCTTGGGCATGTGGTGAGTGAATCGGGTATAAGGAAGAGTGAAAAGTTTGTGAGTAAGGTGAGAGAGTTTCCACGTCCTCATACGGTGCGTGAGTTGAGAGGGTTTCTTGGGTTAATTGAATTTGGTCGGAAGTTTGTCAGATTGTTCGGGAATAGGGAAGCCTTTGAATGAGTGGACAGGTAAGAGAAATAGTACGAGACTGAAATGGGATGAGCGTATGATTGAAGCATTTGAAAACTTGAAAGAAGAGGCTGCGAGAGACGTCACTTTGGCTTTTCCCGATTATAGTGAACATGCGAGTATGCTAGAGTTATATACGGATGCTAGTGGGATTAGTATGGGCGGTTGCTTGGTTCAAATGCAAAGAATAAACGGAGATGAACAGTTGAGAGTGATAGCGTATGTAAGTAAAGCATTTAATAAGGCTGAGCGAAAGTATTCCACGATTGAAAGGGAGTTGGCTGCGATAAGGTTTTGCGTGAAAGCGTTGAAGGTATTTTTGTATGGTGTGAAATTTATTGTGCGTACTGACCATCAGCCCCTAGTGTACATGATTAGGAAAGAGTCTGTGAATGCTAGAGTTGCGAGGACAATAGAGGATTTGAATGAATTTGACTTTAAGCTAGAATATGTACCTGGGAGTAAGAACGTGATAGCAGATGCGATGTCAAGAATGCATGGTAAGATAGAAGAGAGTAGCGAGAATGATAGTAATTTTGAAAGGTTGCCGGAAGATTTAATGGTGGTACAAAGTTTTGAAGGGGATGACATGGTGTATAAATGTATTTTGTGTGGGTTAAATAAGGTTAAATTGAAGGGTTTGAATAGGGATATACCTGCAAGTATAGATGAGCTTAGAATGAGTGTTAGGAATGAAGTATCGAAAGAAATGGCATATAAGGAGGAGGATAGTATGCTTGAGGGTGAATTGTTATCAAAAGTATTGTTGGTAGTAAGTATGTTATATGGTGTCACTGTTTATTTGTATTTTGGGTGGAATCGTCCGATGCAGTACCGAGCAAATAAAGAGACTGAAAGGGAGTATATATTGAGGTTACAATGTAATGAAAGATGTTGCAAGTTGTTGAGTAAGAAGGAGGATTGTCCGAGTGATTTGAATCAGAATGGTATGAGCATAGAAGATAGCGAAGATGACCATGGGTGTGATAAGGATGACCCTATTGATAGGAGAGTAAACATTTGTATGCATGGTGTAAAAGGAAGAATGATGACGTATGTGGGTATAAATGAGAATGAATACTGTAGTTTAATTGATACAGGTGCACAAGTGTCATTAGTGAATATGTCTGTTATCAAGGAAATAGAGCGGTACAATTGGGAAGTGAAACGGCAATGTACGAGTGTGAGAATTCATGGGATAGGTAAAGGAAGTTTGCTAGTTTGGGAAGAAGTGCGTTTGAAAGTAAAACTGGGAAGTATGGAGGTGGAACATAATTTTATTGTAATGGGAGAGAATGAGATGCCTAGTTGTTTTTTGATAGGAATTGACTTTTTAAGATTGCATGATTTATCAGTTGATATTGGTAGTGGTTTGCTTCTGAAGAATGGATGTGAAGTAGTTGTGATAGAAGATAATAGTGTATTTATGGCGAATTTTGTTGGCATGGTTGATATTACGAGGAGTGAGGATGATCTACTGACTAAAGAGGAGGTGGAAGAAATGCAAGATGAATGTGAGGAAATTAAAAGGTTACGTGAATGTATGTTGAATAGTATTGAGGTAGAAGAATGGCCGTCTGATTTAGAGGTGTATAAGAAAGTTAGTAAGAGACTTATTGTGTGTAAGAATATTGTTTATTTTCTACATAAAGGAATGGATGAAGATATATATGTTCCTGTGTTTCCAATGCATGCAGCAGTAAGTATGTGTATGTTAGTGCATGACAGATATGGGCATATGGGTAAGAATAAATTATGGGAATGCATGCGTGAGAGATTGTTTACACCTGGGTTGAGTCAGATATGTAAGGATGTAGCGACTACGTGTGAAGATTGCCAGAAAGGGAAGTATCAGAGAGTGCATGCTAATCCGCCTGTTTTGAGATTACGTATGAAAGAACCATTTGAGATGTTTGTGATTGATTGTGTTTCGTTGCCTGTGACTGCGAGAAGACATGTGGGAATGATTATGGTTGATCACATGAGTAAATTTACCTATGCAATACCCATCAAGGATAAACGGAGCGAGACTGTTGCAAGAATGGTTGGTCAAGTGATGTTGCCGATGTGTGTGTAAGCCTGTGAGAATGTTAAGTGATAATGGCCCTGAGTTTGTTGGATGGGAGTTTGAGCAGATGTTAAGAGAATGGGGTATTGAACATGTGTATTCGACTCCTTATATGCCAAGTGCGAATGGGTTGGCTGAAAGGACTGTAAGAACATTAACTGAAATTTTGCGAATGATGAGTACATGTGATAATGATTGGGATTTGTATGTTGGTAGAGCGTTGTGGGCTTACAATGCAACAGTGCATAAGAGTACGGGTATGTCTCCATGTAAGTTTGTGTTAAATTTTGAAAAGATAATAAGACCGAGGTTGGGTGTGTCGGAGGATGATAAAGATGTGTGGAGGAAAGCAAATAAGAGGTTTGAAAGCTTTAAAGTTGGTGAAAGAGTGATGAAAGAAGTAATTGAAAAGGGTAGAATGAATGTAAATAAGGTGCGTGATAAATTTGAAGGTCCCTATGAGGTGTTAGAAGTTGGTTCGAGTGGATTAAGTTACGTTTTGGGTAAGTTGTGTGTGGGTGGTATTGGGGAAAAAATTAGGGCCCACCACAACCAGTTGCGTAAATGGAAAGAGGTACCTGAGTATATCCAAGAGAATGGGATGAGTAAATGGTTGAAAAGGAACAAGGGTGAACCTAGTATGTATGAGGACTTAGGTCTGGAAGGTAAACAGTTAGTGTTAGTAGAATATAAGAAAAGGAAGAATACAAGAGCTTTAAGTAAAGATGAAAGAAGGGGAAATTTTATAAGTAAAAGTGAGAATAGAAATAAGTATGACAAGGGTGTAAATGTGCAAGTGTGTATGGAAGATAAATGTGTTAATACAGATGAATCATGGCTGAGTATGAATGATACCTATAGTGTGTGTGGCTTTTCCTTAGGTGATGTAAAAAAAAAGGATGACGAATGCGAGAGTGAGAGATAGGAGAATGATTAGTAGTATGAATGAATCTTTTACTAAAGTTGAGAATGTTTTTGATGAAATGGATGAACTGTTTACAGAAATGAGTGTAATTATAGGGCCAGATGAGAAAGAGGTAGATATGATTGTACATGATATATTAGATGATAGGGATTTAGATAGGAATAGTGTTAATGTAGCGAATGATTGTGATAAGGAAGAAGTGAATGAGAGAGTATATGGAGGCCCAGTTACTCGGAGTAGAGGTCCCGTTCCCGACTGCGACTGGGTTATGAAAAAAATAATGTAAGTGTTGTGTGAGAAGGATTTGGCAAAGTAAGGGGGGAGGAATGTGGAGGATTTATTTTTACTTTATTTTTATTTTTTGTTTTTGCCAAATCCAGAGAGAGAGAGAGAGAGAGAGAGAGAGAGAGAGAGAGAGAGAGAGAGAGAGAGAGAGAGAGAGAATTTCATTTGTTTTAGTTTTGCTAGATCGCGCGAGTGTTTGTGTGTGTGTTTGTGTGTTTGTGTGTTTGTGTGACTGCGGTGCGCGCCGAAGAGCAAGTGGTAGTTAGAGAATGATCGTTGGTGGTGAGAAAGACTGTTGGTACAAATGAGATTGTTTGTTTACATTTTTTAGTTAGGTTACGACAGTGGTGAATGTTTCGGAGCGAATGCTTTTTTTATTTGACTGCAGCATAAGGCAGTTGTGTGAGTGCTGGATAACTATTTATATATTTTCGACCAGCGTGGAAGTGTTTTTTTGATTTTCAAAGTAAGTACAGTTTTGTTTATCTTTGCTTGTCGTGATTGTGAATGATAGGAACAATTTATTATTTATCTTTGATTATAGTGCGATAGTTCAGTTAGCTAGAAGTGTTCGTAAGTGTTTTTCTTTTTTATTTTGGCAGGCTGCGATTCCTCCTTTGGAGAGACCTAAATTTTTTCGAATGCTGAGATATAGTTGATGACCTGGCCTGTGATTGATTTTGGTATTAAGACTGCTCTTTGGATTGACGATTGTTGATGACCGGCCCGTTTACTTTCGATTGCTGCTATTGATGATGATAATGATGATAAGGATGATGACGATGATGATTACGACCCCGATTAGGGAGGCAGTGGTGGCAACTTGCCATACAAATTAACCTGTTAATCACAGATTGAGGGTTGTGCCGGGAAAGACAGTTCGGCAGTTTGTGAACGACTGTGTTGCAAATAATATATATGAGCATACAAATTTTGGTGTTGAACTCGTAATATATATGTGTTTTGTGTTTTCATGTTTAGGTTGCGGTTAGTTTTAAGTTTCGTTAGGATTTATTGGATTGCGGAAAGGTTTTTTTTTTGTTAATTATATATTTAGTTTTATTTATCTTATAGTGTTAAGTTTTGATTAGTTTAAAGTGTTAAGTTTTGATTGGTTTAAAGTATTTATTTTGAATGTGGATGGTTTATGATTTATTTTAAGGTTTAAGAATTATAGTTTTAAGGTTATGTTTTGTTTTGTTTTGTCCTTTTGTCCAAGAGTCTGGTTGTAGATTACGTAAGGGGAAAGTTTGTTTTGTGGAGACCATTGTCAGTAAGTGTGATTCAGGGTGTGGGGGTTGTCCTTGCAACATCCCGCCACAATGTAGTGACTGTAAGAATGAAAGATCCTTAGGTCATCCCTTGGGGCCCCAATTGCACCAACTTTCCAACTTCACACACAACTCCATTTACCTCTTCCGTGCTGATATCTTTATGTCCAATCTCCCTTTAATTCTATTACACAAGAAACTGTGGGGGTTTCCCTAGTTATACCCCAAAGATAAAGGGTCTCCTGGTTCAAAATCCATAAATTTAATCAACTGTCAATTGCAATAATGGGTAGCCATAATGCAACAGATGTTCGAGGTTTCAACATGGATATTTGATGAGATTAAAAGAAGGAAGAATTGAAAAAACTGTCTCCAGTCTTGAGGAGCAAGGGCGTCACTTTCAAGTAAGTCATAGATACGGGAATAATCATGACTTGGGTGTTAGGGCCGTATAAGTTTGACCAATTATATAATAATTCTTTAGGTTTTTACTCAGTGTTATCATTGGTAGCTTGGTGTACTTGGAAATATTTAATGAATTTAAATGGTGGTGTTTAATCTACTTGATTTTCATTTGCTCCCAAATGCACACGTTTCTGGTCCACTGCGGGACGTGGCCTCGGGCATTTTCGTCGCCATGCTGGCTGGTGTGAATTGGTGATGGGTGGGGACTCGTCTGATCGCTGGAAGCGGGCCAATCTGGTGTGGGTGGTCCTGACTAGTACAGCTCTCATTATTAGATGATAAATGATACCAGAATCTAATGAGAAGAGAGGTAAAATAAATTTCATACGTAATATTTTGCACTTGAATGGTTTAATAAGTAACTCTTGAAACTCATTTGATATTTTATCATTTACACCAGGCCAAGATGAATAGTCCTGTCCTTAAGGGGATAAAGTCACCAGTGTACCTCTTCGTATGGACTGTAGGCATTATAGTACTATTTTAGGGTCTTTGCAGTTTTCCTTTGGCCGCTAGCTGCAACCAATGTTTAACCACCTGCTTTATTATTATTATTAATCATCATTATTAATTATCATAATTATCATTGTTGTTGTTGTTATTGTTATTATTGTTGTTATTGTTATTATTGTTTTATTGTTATTGTTGTTGTTGTTGTTGTCGTTAGGTAATCTGCAGGCCTAGTTGGAAAAGCAGAATGCTTTAAG
>NC_090728.1:32430905-32445905 GCF_036898095.1 Palaemon carinicauda
ATAAAGTTTTTAATTTTTCCATATTGTTTACTCTATTTTCATATCAGTATTCCAGAACTTCTATTTCTATTCTATTTCAAGTGTCTTCTACACGATAACGCCAAGAATAATATCACACACACTCCAATTATTCATTCTAATATTGGAAAGAAAAAAAAATGAAATTAAGTCTTGTATACAAAAAAAAAAAAAAAAATCTGCCTCCCCAACAGGAGTAAATGCATATTCCTTATCACTACCGAAAACGATCGAGGTATTGGTTGGCCGTAATACCACCAACACTCGAGGAAATGTGTGTCATTACCCCAGGGCACAACAAATTGGGTTGATTTTCCATTTGCTCGCTTCCGAGAAAATTTCCAGTACGTGTTAGTTACGGAAATGAATTTGAGACGACAATTTATCTTGAATTTTCTTTCACAATCATTAGAATTCATTATAGCAAGTTATATTATTTTCAAGTTTTATTTGTAACCAGTAAGAATCTGAAGAAATATTCAAGCGGCTTTTCACGAACAATGTTAATCTGTATTTCTAAATTATACGATTATCAATCGTATAATTAGCGACATACTCATTGCCAAAAGTTCGCAATAGACACACCTGGATGCCAACTTGAAACAATTAACCCCAAGACTAATTAGAACCAAATAATTAACTACCTCTTTGTAGCTTACGCGTCCTCATTAACTCATTCCGTTGTGAGCTCGAGGATGCAAGAAAAATTATATTCTTCCATAAAGCTAACCTCTATATCGTATTATTATTTAAGAGATAAAATTGTCAAATGATTGCGTTGTGATTGGGTGGATGCAATTAGTATGATTTGCTTGTGTTTAACATTTTGCTTAGCTCGTTTACTTTTTGTTATATATAATATATATATATATATATATATATAATATATATATATATATATATATATATATATATATATATATATATATATATATATATGACAATTTCTATTAAATTGTATTTTTCTTAAAATACCACGTCCCAATAGTAGTACTCCTCTCTACACGTATCTACCGACCAGACATTTTCCCTCCCCACAGGCCATCACCCCCACCCCCAATCCCCAAAAATCCTGAGAAACCTTGACCACCTTTGTTTCCACAGCATGCCCCAAAGGTAGGCTTGGGCTAGCCTTCCATGTCAACAACAAGCATTCTACTCTGGTTTTAGGAAAAGTGACGTATGATAAAAGGGTCTAAAAGGGGAAGGATGGGGGACAGTTACCCTATTGGGACGTAGTATGTATGTTAGGAGGAATACAATTTATTTAGAAAATGTCATTTATTCCGATATGAATACTTCCAACGTGAAAGGGAGTAAGGCCTGTCTGGGCATCATCATTTTATCGGGTTGGTCTATGGAGGGCCGAGGTGATAGGGTCAGAGACTCTTTATCCTTCGTTTCTTAACTCGGTCCATGACGTGTAGCCGCTCGTAGATCCTCTGCTGGGCGACTACGATGGGACCGAGGTAGAACCTCTCCCCGGACTTGAAGGAGGGGGGATGAGGCAATTGCAGTTTTCGAGCGATCGACCCTCGCTTAAGACTGCCATTTTCAAGCGTTCCCGGTTCATCATTCCTTATTAACTGGTGTGGTTCTGCTTCTTCAGTCGTTTGGTTATGGTAACAGAGTTGCAACAGAGAGTCGGGGAGGGGGATCTATTACTAACCTGAAGTCCCTCTTGCTAATTCGCCCAGTTCTGTCTCAAGGCCATCTGAAACGGAAAGGCGAGAGCAATTGCTACCTAGTAAATTGCTAGCAACCCATCCACACGGCCCTTAGTATGGTCTTAAGGGTCGCTTAGTGGATCCAACTCGCCCAGCTAATCTCTCGGGAGAGACTGTGGGTCACTTCACCCCTTGTGAAGGGTCAACCCTCCGCCAGCAGAGTGCCTCTGTCGCCGGCACTAGCCCCAGCATAGCCAGTGGGCCGAACACCGAAGCCCAAGGCATGGGCGGCGGTGGCGAGAGAGATTCTGCTTGCCCAATCTGTGGTAGAACATTCAAATCCTACGCAGGAAGATGACTGCATGAGAGGAAAGCTCATGAGTTTCATGAGGGAAATGTTCGGCGAATTGAAGAGCAGCGGAACAAGCCCTGCTCCCTCAAAGAAATTACGATGATGGCCGCATGTGTAGCGGAGAATGAAGGCCTTCCTTTTATCAATCAATTAATAAAAGAGCGCGTTTTTAACAACCGATCAACCGATAGCATTAGTGGCTATAGAAAATCCAAGAAGTATCCGGAAAACCTTAGCGAAGCCCTGATGAAAGTGCAAAGGAGTATCACAACTAGAGGAATCCAAGCTAATTGGACTCACCCTGGGAAGCCATGTGGGGGCAAACTGGGATGGACTTCAGAAGAGGAGGATGCTATGATCTTGTTTGAGGTTGCAAATAAAAAGGACCACCAAATCAACAAGAAAATACAAGCAGCAGTCTTACCCTGGAGTACGCTGGAGAATTTCCGCTCTAGAAGAAAGGCAGCTAGATACAAAGCAAGGCTGCGACGAGTGCACAGAAGACAGGGACCAACAGTGCTCTGCCCCAACTATAGATTGCCACATAGGATCAACGAGGGCTCAGGTGGAGGATGTAACAACAACAATAATGGCGATAGCAGCTACAACACGACGATGACAACGGAGGCCACCATCTGCCAGCGCTGAGGAACTGCAGGAGTCTAAGCATGAAGAGATGGACAAACTAATGAGGTGGTGGACAATGCCCCAAAAACGACAACATAAAGACGACAAACCACAGGGGATGACTGACGACTCAGTGGTACCTTGTGCTCCCACTAGAGCAGCTAAAAACTCACCAGAAAACGAGGATGGAAAGAATGCTTATTACAACTCCATGGAGGAACTGTCAACATCTTGATCCTGGATGATAGCAGGGGGGAAATCATTATCCTCGAGCACAAGCGAAGAAGATACACCTGAAGATGCTATAATACCAGAGGAAATTGATGCTGTAAAAGATGAAATATTTAGAAGGCGGCCTATGAGGCCTAATAGAATAAGTGACCAGCAACAATAGGAGCGGGCAATGCCCAGATGGATTAGAAAGAGAAGGGAATACGCTGCAACTCAATGAGGCTGGACAAAGAACAGAGGCAGAGTTGCCCAGAATGCCATTCTCGGTAAAGACCCGCTGGCCAACCCGTGACTTCCACCAGGCACGGTCGATTTCTGGCTGTCTCTCTTCGGGAGGCAAAGCCCTACCAGCAACACTACCTACGACCAACCCACCCAGCAGCACACCATAATAAAGCCCGTGTTTCTTGAAGACATTATATGGTGCAAGAGGAAGACTAACACGAAGACATCGCCGGGCCCAGACGGCATAAGAGCGACTGACTTCAAAGCAGCGTCAAATGAAGAAATTGCCGAACTTTATAAGATCATTAGTTTAAAATGAGCCACTCAAGAATGGGCTAAGGGTAGGACCATCCTTCTGCCCAAGACAGACATCCCCCAAGAGGCCGCTGACTTAACTCATAACCATTACATCCATTGTGACCAGGGGAATGCATAAGATACCAGCAAAGCGCTTGGCGGAAGGCATCCCCTCTTCAACTAGACAAAAGGGCTTCAAAGCTGAAGAGGGCATCATCAGCAATATCCTCCTACTGAAGGAAATCATCTAGGAGGCCAAGACCAACCCGAAAAGCCTCTATATTGCATAAATTGACTTTAAGAAGGCATCTGACTTTTTGGGCCACCCGGCACTCTTGAACACAAAACGAGTCGCCGGGCTTGATAACGAATCGACAAGCTACCTTGCCAACGTCTATGATAGTATCAACACAGAAGTCACTGGCGTCGCTTGGAACAAAACAAGAGGCGTTATGCAGGGAGACCAGCTATCCCCCCTGCTTTTCAACTTAGCCCTAGACTATGCGCTCCAAACAGTCCTCGAGGATGTAGCAGCAACACTACGAGGGGAGGTTACTAAATACCTAGCGTTCACCGACAGTATCATATTGTGGCATCTACAAGAGCAGGATTGACATCAGCAATGAAAACTCTTCTTGATGAAGCAGGAAAGTTAGGCCTAGAACACGGCCTAATGAAGTGCAACACAGCTGGTATCGTCACGTGATAGGGGAAGGAAGACCAGGTACGTAGATACCCGCCCCTTTACGTATGGAGAAGACATTATCCCAGCCCTGAGTCCTTCAAGGTTCTACAAATATCTTTTGGTCGAAGTCGGGCTTATGGCTAACGTAAGCGGGGCAAAACTAATTGGCAAGGCCAAGACTGAGCTGGGAAATCTTCAGGTAGGGCCCCTGAAACCCCAGCAAAATTTCTGAGCACTTCAAAATGTGTTGATACCCTGGCTCAACCACGTTTCTGCCAGGAGACACTCCCCCAGAAGCATTCTGAGCAGTGACAGCAGCAGGTGGCCTCGATATCTTCAATTTTACTGAGGGCATTCCAAATGCCTTTATGAGTGCTACGAAAGGTTGGCCAGATCTCTAGACACATTGGTAACGGGAATAGTAGCTGAAAAATTGCAAGAACATCTGGCCACCACCAGCATCAACTGGGGATCACAGCTTTACCAAACAGTAGATGGCTACGGACTGAGGGAGGCGGCCTTCAGCCTCCGACCCAGATGGCTGGACTCTGGGACTCGATTAATGAAAGGGGGCACTTTCTGTAACGCCATAAAGCTTATACTTTGAATTTTAACAATGCCAGTCTGAAGCTCAAGAGGCAGAGAAAGAAGCAGTAGATACCATCTTGTCTGCAATGTTCCCAGAACCCTGCATTACATCCTTCAAGTTTACCCAGCAGACTAACCATGGAGAATTAAACAACACGACAAAATCAAGTGTTCCGTAAACCAGACCTGGTTGTCTGGAAAGACTCCGGGGCAATAGTGGTGGATTGCCAAATAAATGCGGACACTAATGTGGGCCCCCTTAGCCACTTCCAAGATCTAAAAATTTGGAAATGCAACAGTGTGTATAAAGAATGCTGAGAAAGAAATTACAGCGGCAGTGCCCTCAATAAAGGCGGTAATAGGGAATTGGCAAGGCGTGCTGTCCAAGGGCACCATCAAATTGGGCCAAAAGTTGAAGATGCTGTACGAGAATCTGGATATGATGTCGGTTAAGATTTTGGAGAGTGGACTGTCCATATATGGTAATTATATGGGCATATCAGGCGGCACAGACATCAACTAACACCGCTGGCACAAAGTTTGACCGTCCGACGTTCCTTCGGGTGAAGAAGATTAACATACCACCCGTTGAGTGGAGATGATTGCCGGTTAGAGTCAAGATCCAAACATACACTAAATCTCTAAAACGTAGATTTAAGGCTAGTATTAGGGTTATTAGATTTGGTGGTAACATTTTAAAATCTCCCAACCTTTTGTTTGAACCTACGTATCAAGTAAATAAAAACTGCTACTTGTATAGGAAATGAACCGAGGTACCAGACGGTTTAGGGTATAGGATAGGAAGAGAGCTCTCATGATCCTTGAAAATCGGCTTCTTCAGAGAGTCGAGGACTTTGATAATGTCTCACGAGGGGGCGAGAGGGTCCTAGGGAGGGCAAGACTGCTCGAACCCTTTTACCAGCATCGAGAGGCGCTTGGAGGAGCTTAAGCCCTTGAGGAGGAATCCCTTTACTACTGGTAGTGACAAGCCCCGGTAAAGTCAAAGATGTACTAGGAACTTTGAGGGGCTGGATGCCTTCTTGTTGTACCATTTGCCGAAAGTTGCCCATCTCGCCTGGTAAATGACCCTCGAGGATTGCGTCAGATTTAAATTCGCCCTCATGGAGTACTCCTCCTTCCCTAGTGAATGCTGGATAATCTCCATACGTGAAAGGAGAGGTTTTGGAGTCCTTTGTGGAACTTCTGGAAGTGGAGTTGCCTGAGCAAGTCTTGTCCTAAGAGGAAGGAGCCACGGGGGCTCCGTTGCCAAGGTCCGTGAACCACTTTTTACAGCCACTATGGACCTATTAGGGCCATCTTTGTTTGCTTTGCCCCCCGAAGCCTGTTCAGAGTTTGCTGAAGGAGGGAAAATGGGGGAAAGGCGTACGAATCGAGTCCGTCCTATGGATGTTAGAAAGCTTCTTCCAGAGCTGCTGCTGGGTCGGCAATGGAGAGCTAAAGACCGGCAGTTTTTGCGTTCAGATGACTATCAAAGAGGTTCAGGTACGGCGATCCCCACCATTCTATCACCACCCTTGCTACCTCCGGGTGAAGGGACCATTCCCCCGGCAAAACTTGTCCCTTTCTGCTGAGGCCGTACGTGACTACGTTCGGTTTCCCCTGAATGTACCTGGCCGTTAGGGACATGGTATTGCCTTCGGACTAGGATAAGATGTCTACTGCCAGGGTGTGGATCCGACAAAATTGCAGACAGCCCTGTTTCTTGACATATGCAACGGTGGTGACATTGTCGCTCATCAGGGCCTTCCTTCTTACTAACTAGTCCCCCAGGATGTAGAGAGCTTTTTGAATCACCAGCCGCTCGAGTTCATTCATATGGAGGGTCTTCTCTTCCAAGGACCAACGTCCCTCAGCCATCCTGTCTGTCCAGAAGGTGGGCTCTCCAACCCTCCCTGGATGCATATGTAGGCATAAGTAGTTGCAAAGGAGGAGCCAGCAGTGAGACTCCTGCTCAGTTGTTTATTGGATCCAGTCACAAGTGGAGGGCCTTCCTGATTGGCTGTGATGTGGGTCTCTTCGGCAACGGGTGGTCTTGCTAGAGCCTGAATCTCTTTCAGGTCTCACTGGACTGGGCGTAACATCAGTCTTCCCTTGGGCACAGTTTTTCCATAGACACCAGGTGGCTACCAGTCTCTGCCATTCCTTCAGCAATGTTGGATTCCCCCCGGTGAAGGGCTCTGTCATGTTTTCCAAGTTGCTGATCCTCTCCTTCGTCGGGAACGCCTTTGCTTGCAAGAACTAAATTTCCATTCACAGGTACACTGTCCTTGTGGTTGGGGAGGGCTTCGACTTCTCCCTATTGAACTCCAACCTCAGTTCCACACAGAAGGCCACTAATTTGTCCCTTTGCTCCGACAACTGGTCCCTGGACTTTGAGAGGAGCAACCAGTCGTCAAGGTATCTCAACAGTCTTATCCCTCTTTAGTGGTCCCCTTTGGAGACCAGAAAAAAGAATCTTGTAAAGACCTGAGGGGCGGTCGACAGACCAAAGCAGAGAGTGCGGAACTGGAATACGTCTTCTCCCCACTTGAACTTTGAGGAACTTCCTGCTGTCTGGGTGTACTGGGATTTGAAAATATGCGTCCTTGAGGTCCAGAGATAGTACGAAGTTCCCTTCCCTGATGGCTGCTAAGACCATCCTGGCCATTTCTATTTTGAACATGGTCTTGGCGACAAAACAGTTGAAGGCCGAGAGGTCTATAATTGGTCGCCACCCACCTGAGGCTTTATCCACCAGGAATAGGCAGGTGAAGACGCTAGACTGTTCGCGAAGAACCACCTGGATGGCCCTTTTGAAGAGGAGGCCCTGAACTTCCTCCTCTAAGGCTCTCCGCTGTGTTTCTTCCTTGGGGTTATAGGGGGATGACCTCGAGTTGCGAAACCAAAGGTGTGGGGCCCTTCAAAGGGAAGCGATAGCCATCCCTCAACATATGAACTGCCTACTGATCAGCCCCTTCCTTTGCCCCATTTCTTCACCCGAGTTGAGGCATCCCCCTACCTGCTTAGAGCACCAGAAAAAGGGGCCTCCCCCACTACATCTTCTTGAAGAACCGGCCACCACATCCCCCACGATTGGCTGGGGCTCTGTTCTAACTTCCTCCGGGTACTGGTCTCTGTACTCCTGAGGGAGGGCTGCGACGGGGGTGCCCACTGGGACGAGGACAGGTTTACGGCTTGAGGCATAGGAGGCCGCCAACTTGGCAGGTTTCTGGCCTTATAGTGTTCACGAGGGCAGTATAGTGGGCGCGCTGAAGCACCCGCCAAAGATAAAGGGTCCCTGAGGAGCACGGCATCATGCCTTTCTTTCCTCCACTTCTGTAGGGCCTCTTCCACTGTGTCCTCTGGGAAGAGGGCCTCTCTGGCATTAGGAGCATCCCTCAACCCCCTTAGTTCCCTGTTTGTGAGTTGCCTAAGCAACATATACAGAACCACCTTCGTAGAACCCAGTTTTGACGCACCCGGTTTACGACTGCCCCGAAAAGGCTACCACCGGCGACCCCGAGACCGCTAACTCTAGAAACAGTTCCCTGGCCTGGGCGTTCTTGACACTAGGGCCGTGGACCATAGGTCCAACCACGAACGCGACCGCTTCCATGGCCTGCGCCTCCTGAACCATGAAGCCCATGGTCCCTCCTGAGAACCTATCCTCTGTGGAGCTGGAGGCCAGGGCAACCAATTTCCTCTCCGCAGTCTGATGTCCCTGGGATGTCCCTTCCAGAGTGTAGAAGCGGCTGTGCATCACCTCCAGGATGGGTAACAGCTTTGGAGTCCCATGGGGCCTGTTCAGGCTTTTCGTTTCCGCACTGGCGATCCTCCGGAATCGCTGCCAGATGTCCGGTGTGAGTGGGAGGACTAAGAAAGGTTGTGCTTCCCTTGGGGCTCCAAACCTGCGTTCCAGGCCAGTATTGTAGGGATGGACCGGCATCGGAAGAGGTTTGGGCAGGTCATTGTGCCTCTGAAATGAATTCAGCACCCTCCAAAGGAAGACAACTCCTCCACCATCTCGTCCTCTTGGTGATCACGGAGTTCAAGTCCAAGAAACCCTCATCAACCAGCTCTCTAAGCGGGTCCTCAGTTCTACCCAGTGCTTGGAGGCCAGGGGAAGAGAATCAGCGCTGTCAGAAGGGAAACGTTTTTCCCTAGGGGCTTTGAGGGCCAGATCCAGGGCTCCCCAACCCGAGAACGTATCTCTTAGTGGGGACCTGACAGGGGTACTGGGTGTGCCTGAAAAGGCCTCTTGATCCCACAAGGTCAGATCGGCTGCTAAGCGCCGCTGAATGGGAGATGTCGATGACGCTCCGAGAGTGGAGAGAAATCCTCCGTCCACGAAGGGACCGAGGAGCTGGTCCCTGGTGGCGGAAAACCCGCTGCAATGCCATGCCGAGCGTAGGATTGGTGGCTCCTAGGACCCATCAGATGTGAATATCCTCGCCATTCCATCAGCAGAATGGCGGATTTGGCCACGTGGTTACCACCACAAGGGGCCTCCGAACGGGAATAAGTTTCATCCGCTGGCCGATCTGCGCAACTTTGGAGCAACCACTCGCAGTTAGACATAACGGCTTTTAACGGCCTACAACCTTCTCTGTGGACCTCCCAGTGACACGAAGGTCAAGAAAATGGTTCCACTATCCTTTCTTGGAGGGTAATGACCCCTGACCTCAGAGGACGATACTTTAAAGAGTTTTTCTCTGGTCACCCCTTCACATCCTCCGTTACAGCGGCTAACACGGGCTAGAGAAGGCCGTAAAACGCTAGGCACGGACGAACAGACCAAGGAAGGCCATGAACCACTGCCCTTCCTCGAGGGTGACTTGGCCCTCTTGGCCTTTTTCTTCTTTTAGTAGCTACCTTGCCACCATGGGCATCGCTCCAGCCATCAAACGCACCACACGTCGTTACGAGAACATACACGGCTCACACACGAGGTACACAACACGTGAGATCTACTTCCACATGGGAAAGAAAAGCAGCACATAACTTCCCATTAACTCCTGGGTAACGACAATGAGCTCACACAGGATCCAAAGTGAGAATGGCTTTTGTTGGCGTGGAAGACTAGCCCAGGAAACAAAGGGAGGTCAAGGTCTCGCAAGGGGTTGGGGGACGGGGGGGGGGGGGGCTGATGGCCTGTGGGGAGGGAAAGTCTCTGGTCAGTGATGTGTAGAGAGTACTCCTACAATTGGGACGTTTGAAGTATTCATATTGGAACAATTATTTATTTTTATATATATATATATATATATATATATATATATATATATATAGAGAGAGAGAGAGAGAGAGAGAGAGAGAGAGAGAGAGAGAGAGAGAGAGAGAGAGAGAGAGAGAGAGAGAGAGAGAGAGAGACTGTCGTATCTGCTTCAGGATACCTACTGTACACCAGGTTGGTTCTGATTTTCATTCATTCTTCCCTTCTTGGTACACAGGTATTTACCGTAATTTTCTTCTTTTCTATTTCTATGACGACCTATTTCTGCACTGTTACTCTCGACAAATTAACGATTCTCAGATTTTTGTTTTACTTTGAAGGCATTTTTCCTCTTTTTAGATTTACATTTTGCACACATCAAGTTACTATACTCCAGATATGGTATGCAGAGAATTTAGCATAGCAACTTGCAGGTATATTAATCTATTTACTTTTCGATAAACAGTTTTTTTTTCACAAAAGTTCCGTAAAAGTGAGTTAGCTCAGCAATCTTTTCTCCGGTTCCCCAAAACTCCATTTCACAGAGACTTTCCTCTTCCATATCATTTACAGGCCTATACACACTGCTACCACCATTGCATAACCTTTCTAGTGAATCCATTTTTCTCATATGAGACCACAAGATATTACATTTGATCACAAGCACCATCATAAACCAACTGTTTCCCTTCTTCCACCTTCCACAATTGCGTTTATTGCTTCACTACTGTAGCATGCCTTCAATCTCACAACCTGGCTCCTACACACATTCAGTTTCAGCCTTCACCTATCAACAAATACTTTTAAACTCCTCTACCAGTATCAACAGTTTTTCTTCACCATCTACAACTAACACAGCATCATCAGACCCTCCCACTCCATAAGAAATCTTTCTCCTTACTCCATAGTTTTTTTGCTTACATTTTCTTTCCTTTTAATCCTTATATTTTACAGTTTTATTTAATAATCGCCAAATAACCATGTATACAGTATATATCACACCCTTACCCGAGATCATCTTTTTCACGGAGCCAGTCACTCACTTATCTATATTTTTTCTTACACTGCCTCTATCAATTACGTTACATGAATTTTCTCAATTTATTTTCTTCAAAAAATTTCATTAAGCAAATGAATCACAAACATCTGATAAAGGCATTCCTCGTCTAAAGTTGATCAGTTTAGCCCTCATCAAAATTGAACCATATTTCCACCCCGCGAGCTAACTATAATTATGGGTCCACCAAAAATACAATTCCGCGTGTATGTTATGTCAGTCTGTTAACTGAGGACTGCTACCATGCCGGTAGCGAGTAGCACAATTAAATTCACTGTCCTGGGAAATTGCAAGGAATTGGGATAATTTTTTTATATCAAATCAGGAGGAGGCCCTATGAAAGTGATGTGAAAAACTTGGAGAAAAATGGCAGATGGGCATCTTTATATACACACCTATGGTTTTCCTTCAGTGTGATACCTAGAAAGACAAATTTCCGTATTCTCTCTCCTTTGTAAGGTGAGCAAATCATCTATGACCCTAGTTAGAATATTAGCAGCCCCACAACTTGCACTAATATAGTAAAAATATGGAGAAAATCTTTATTGTGTGTTCGTATTTTGAATGTGGCGTATAAGTGAAGAGAAGTGTGCGAGTTGATTTGTTGAAGCAAAGAGAGAACTAAATGCAAGAGTAAAATTGAACTGTATGAGGGAACAAGAAGGTTAATGAATGATTATGTCACGGTTAATAACATGAAGTATACCTATGTACGGTATGTACGGAATACTCTCGGGATAATTAAAATTGTAAAAATATGATTGTTTGAGGAAAATCTGAACATGATTGAGTTTAGAAGGGGAAAACCTAATATTTGGTGTATATTGTAAAGGAATAGAAAAGAAAGAGTGAAACAGAGTCTTATAAGTAATTTGAATCTATAGAATAGAAAAAGGGTAGGTTTGTATTTTTAAAGTCCATGGAAATGAAATATTTGAGTTTGGAAATGAGCTTGATTGTTAGAAACAAGTATTTCGAATAGTATCAATAAGAATTCTTAGAAAAAAGAAAAGGGCGAATGATTAATTTGATGTCAGGAGATTCACTTTGGTTTAACTATTTAAATGTCTAGTCGATAAATACCAACGTCGCTATGATTATTTCATCAATCACTAGCAAGAGTTATACAAACATATGCTTGATGACTTGCCAACTATATATTTCAGTATTTTAAAGTAGTTGAAAAGCTAGTACATGTGTGACTGAAACCCCCAGATATATTAATTAAAAAGCCTTGATTAAAGCAAAAAGTCCCTGAATAGATTTATGTGAAATATATGTTCATGCTTTTTACCATACACAAACAAAGATCATGCAGTAATGGAGGCGTATTACTCCATTAATGAGAAACTATTTTTCTTATTTATTTACATGAGCATTGCTACTATTCAATTGTTCACTAGTATATTTGCTGGAAATACTTCTCATTAAAGCAAGAAAAATTCAAGAATCTTCAGAAATCATAAAGTACGACAACTGTAAAGCTACATATAAAAGCCAAGAGGTTTTTCTGCCATCAACCCAGCCAATGTATTTTATATGAATGATGAGATTTTGATTTACAGAGGGTATTTCATATATTCTTATGCTACACCAGATATCAATTAATTTCAACACCTTGACATACAAGTAAATTTTGCCTGTTGTTCTAACATCTACTCCCATCGATTAGCCATACTCTATCTATCCCTATACTCACTAGTGATTTACTCAAAAAGTCACTAAATAGTAACATTTACGGCTATAACAATTATCGCCCTTCTCTCTTAAAACTTTCATCGTAACCTTCTTCATTATCCTCTCTGTCTCCCACTTTAACCTTTATATCCTCTCTTATCCCTAACTCTCATTATCTTAACCTGTGTTTATAACCGAGTTACTTGAACTTATAGCGGATTTCAATTTTCCAGACTGCATTTTTATCTCTCTCTCTCTCTCTCTCTCTCTCTCTCTCTCTCTCTCTCTCTCTCTCTCTCTCTCTCATCACGGATACAAACTGGGATTAAAAAGATACACCGCATAATGTGGTATTTTCTTTACATACAAAACAGCAAATACATGGAACAGATTTCCAGCTGATGTACTGAATAGTTAATAGTGAAAAAAAAATCAAGAATAAGTTGGACAAGATCATAAAAACTTTCTAAACGTTTAAACTATTTCGCTCTAAACAAAAGCAAGATGAGTCATGGACTAAAAGGTCTTTGAGACACCCAATCTCTCTCTCTCTCTCTCTCTCTCTCTCTCTCTCTCTCTCTCTCTCTCTCAACATTCAATGCCATTACATTTAACCATTTTTTTTTTTATAAATACCTTTCTAAATTTTAATGCATACAAAAACTACAAAATATGATATGTATCTACCATTATTTTTCTCGATCTATGATTCTACTTATACTAACTTAACCCAGTCTCCAAATCAGATGGATGAATAGTAAGTTCTAACATCTTAACTATTGATCAGAGAGGGGTGGGATAATGAGAGATTGGAAAAATTCTAGGATACTATGACAAGAGGAAGAATGACGAGAATTACAATAGCATCGTAGGGGTTCGGGGAAACTGAAAAGTGTGGATTTGATTATCATAATCATTGAGAGAGAGAGAGTAATGGTTTGAAGAAGTATTCGGCAAGGAGAAGACGTACTACGATGAATATATTATTGATTATGGACACCTTATTGTTATTTTATCTAATGTTTCTTGAGAGAGAGAGAGAGAGAGAGAGAGAGAGAGAGAGAGAGAGAGAGAGAGAGAGAGAGAGAGATGGTACGCAAGTAAGTGATAATGGGGCCACATATGACCATGAAAGACACGAAGTTTTACTCATGCTAGCTAAACCTAAGACACTGAAATGGACTAATAAGGCAGCCTTTCCATTGATTGGTACTGCTATCCTCAACTGCTATTTACTTTATGTAGCTAATACATCAAGAAGCCATCCCCAAGATAGATTCAAGTTCATGGTCTCCTTAGTTGAGTCACTTGTCCAGAACCATGAACAGGTAATAATCATCAGGAAAAAACAAACTCTTGAATAAATCCATGCAGCTTCATTCCCACTTGATCCAATAAGGAGTCCCTACCATGTAGCATTATCTGCAGTTGATGGGAATAAAATTGTAAAGCTCCCAGTGCGGAAGAAAAGGAACTGTATAGCAGGTCACCCTAAAATGGCCCATTCAGGATATTTTTGCCCAAAATATGGAGGAATTTGGCCTTGGTGTTTCAATATTTTTTTCACAAAAATATGAAACATTAAGCTTTAAATGAAAGGATCCTATTTACCTTATGATTTAATACTCACAACACTCCTGAAAATTAACTATAAAGCCATTTCATGGCCTTCAAAGTAAACTCTGAAAAATATATTTGTCTATCAGTTTCATCATTTTCTTTCATCAGATTGTTTGCACTCTGGATAATTTGTTATAATGTATCAGAATATCAAGGCATTAGGTTTCTATTGATATCTATCGTCTGGAATTGAGATCAAACACAAACATCAAGAATTGGTTATGGCCGCAGTATTTTGTGATATTTCATTTAGGCTAAAATTCATAATTCCGGAGTATAAGGTTGTTACTGATCCTAAAATATTCGATACTTATTATTCATTATTTCCTCACTGGGCTACTTTCACTGTTGGAGTCCCCCGGGCCTATTGCATTCTGCTTATCCAACAAAGGTTGTAGCCTGGATGATGATGATGATGATGATGATGATATTATAATAAAAACAACAATATTATTATTATTATCATTGTCAAATCATATGATTAAGGTAAACACCCAACGTGTTTTGAAAGTCATCATGATGATAGGCTCATCAATTCCGCCGGCACCAAACGTAATTATCCCAGTTCATTGTTGATTGGTACAAGATTATTCTGATAAAAATACATTTATTTTCCAATCTGGAAATGTTCAACCAGTGATCGCTTGACATGAGAATTTTAATTATTTTTATATATAAAAAGAGCGTATAATACATCTTCATTCAACTTTCTCATAAATGGAAAATCTTAAGAGAAAAATCTTT
>NC_090728.1:32448405-32450905 GCF_036898095.1 Palaemon carinicauda
TAAAAAATAGGGAGATTTTTAAGCAATAACAACACCGATTTACAAAAGGTGCTTAGACTGGCCTAAAAACCCTATAATTTTCATTTCGAAGTTTAGAGAATCAATTTAGATGTATGCGGGATATTCTATGTTTGATAAAAGAAAAGGGGGTCGACAAATTAATATGAAAATTACTTCATAACGTAAATAAAAAAAAATAAAAATAATAACATCAAATTGACCAAATACAAAGAAAAATATCAATTCCAAAGAGAATAAAATGGAATGGAGAGTAGATTTCAAAGAGGAACCTTACCTCAAGGAAGAAAAGTACAAAGAGATTTTTCCAGATTACGAAACGGAAGTCCTTGACAATCCTCGGCCCTTAAAATAAAACGCCGGGAAAACGGCGGGAACTTAAAAGAAACGACCTACCAAAGCCTCAACCATCATAAGAAATAATAAAGAAAAATTCCCCGCCACCTGAAAGAGAAAACCGGCAATTACTCACTTTTCCTAAAAAATAAACAAATCTTTGATGGCTGAGGGAACACACTGGCGTCCGATTCTCTAGAGCCGACTGAACTGAAAAGGTCTGAAAATATCGAAAAAAAAAAAATATTGAAGAAGGGCTGGTAAATACAGAGTAACTTTAGAATACAGAATGACAGGGCTGACTTAAACAAAGTCTGTTTTTCAGGGTTTTGTTAAAAATTTCATGTTATTTTATAGATTTTCCTGAATTTTTATTTCTTGTATTTTTATTTTATTTTTTCGAGACTGCATTGCTTTTATAATTGCCTTCTTTTATGGCCCCAAATGGATTATCATTTCCTTGTCTTGATTCTGTCTTTTTTCTTTTTTTTTAATTCACCGAACTTCTTTAATTTTGGGATTTTTACCATTGTCACTCAGCCCGAATAACCGAATACTCTTCAAATACTATTGTAATACTGTACGCAACCCGTAAAATGACGGCTAAATATTTAGATAAACAGTATATGCACATGCAGTATACCTCTCGGGGTAACCCTCTCACCAGGGTATTATCACTTCTTAAGGGAAGAGACCGAGTAGTTATACGTATTGAAATATGAATATATATATATATATATATATATATATATATATATATATATATATATATATATATATATATGTTTGTGTGTGTGTGTATATATACATATATATATATGTGTATATATATATATATATATATATATACATATATATATATATATACATATATATATATATATATATATATATGTCTATATATACATATATATATATATATATATATATATATATATATATAGAGAGAGAGAGAGAGAGAGAGAGAGAGAGAGAGAGAGAGAGAGAGAGAGAGAGAGAGAGAGAGAGAGAGAGAGAGAGAGAAATATAAACACGCTAACACTTATTAGCTCTTTATTACATGTGGGAGATGCTTATCTGTATTCAACCTGTTTCACTTGTGCACCAAAAAGTCTGCTTAAACAGATACATCACCAACAAATTGATGAAATAATTGCTATAAAAGAAAGCTGTTCATCGGCAGCAATAGGATAAGACATACATAAATTGAACTGGAAAGTGATTTCTTGATGGGTAAATAGCAACTCGAGAGAAAGAATTATGAAATATTCCTGCTTAAACAATAAGAATCTTTCCCACAGAAATCTACCTCTTCCACAACTGGTTCCTTTAAAAAAAAGTTGCTAACGAATACAATAAGTGTCACTACCTTCTGCAGCTGGACCCTCAGAGAAAAATCTTTAGGTTGATTAGACATTTGGATTATCAAGTACCAGCGTGTTCCTCGCATTTCTTATCTACAATGGCAAGCATAAACAACGGCCTTAATGAAATTTTATTTCTTTTACAGGTTTTCTTAGAATTTTAAGGTCACAGATTATTTTTCAAATAAATCCTTTACTAATGGGATTCGGTCAATCTCCATTTTGTGTGGTTAAAGCTTTAGAATTCTTTGTTGAAACTTCTTATAAAGACGTGATATCAAAACGAATGCGTTCTCATGCATTACAGCGCAATGAATATAGGATCCAATACTTCAATCAATCAACAATTTGGCATGAAAAGTAAAACACAATGTGCAGTTTCCACGATCACTGAAAGGGAAATTGAACGGGCCTTGTGTGGCGTTCCAGAACTATTGTTGTATTCACAGCTGGGTAAACATTCCTACCGAATCTTCCATAATTTGTTGGATGCTGGCAGTATTTTTCTTTACATAGTATCAAACTTGTTTTCTTTGTTCGCGTCATTCTATTATAAAATCATTATTTACCATATGATCAGTAAAAGATCATATCATTGTATTATAATTATTTCTCAAATGTTCACTAAACAAAGCAAGGTCATATAACGTTTGGAATAAACTCATGTTCTATTAAAAGCTAAATAATTTTGCACATTTACTTTACGTTAATTCACATATATATTTACATACTTTAAGCACAAACTGAAAACTTCAACTGATTCACAATACTTGATCAAAATA
>NC_090728.1:32455905-32468405 GCF_036898095.1 Palaemon carinicauda
AAGACAAAGGTAAGGAACGACTAAAGCCGAATATGTCAGAGATCTTCATGTGTAAGACTTGATTGACAAAATGCTCACTTAAGTTACAACAAAAAGAATAGATGCTGACTGTTACTTGAATCACTACTATTTTGAATGGATCCACTTCCGTGCGATTTAGGAAAAACGCTCTCCCACCATACTCACAGTATGCTCGAACACCCCTCCCCCCTCCCAAAAAAGGGAAACAGAAGCCTCAGCTTCCTCCAGGCTCGCAAGCAGTCGCAAACCACCCATTCGTCACAACAGCTTACTTCTCAGTCTTCTATTCAACCACAGCCAGGTGTTTCAAAAAGATCTGGTCAAAGACCATCAGCATCAGCAATTGTGGCTAGCATGTCATCTTGTCCAGAGAGAATACTTTAATACAGGCATTGTACATTATTGTAAATACTAAATTTTACAAGTTGAATATCCAGAATTATTCGAAACTTACATTTAGCAAAATTCATATTTTTATATTTAGCAAATTTCATATATTTCTAATATGCTTTGTTTAAATTTTGTTATATGACTCAAATGTTTTAATGACTTGATAGTTTTATATTCTTATTTGTAATTTTATATCATATTTATTTCTAATGTATATTTTGTTTTAATTTTTAGCTTTAAAATGCAAGTAAATTGCGTACAATTTTGAACACTAGTCATACATTTGTTAACAAATCATTTATGTATGTATATGTATAAGTATTTATATGTATATATATATATATATACATATAAATATATACATATATATATATATATATATATATATATATATATATATACATATATGTATATATATAATATATATACTGTATATATTACACATGTATACATGTATATAACATAATTATATATATATATATATATATATATATATATATATATATATATATATATATATATATAGGTAAGTAACTGTGTAAATAAGTTATTTGATGCTTATCTCTGGTGTTTCATTTAGATGTTCTAGCTTTTTTAAACGCTTAAGTGTTCTCAAATCGTTACTGAAAAGTCGGTTACTTTTGTCAAGACTGGAAGTCACGGTAATTTGAACAAATGATTTTTTTTTTATGATTGTATTTGCCAGATTGCCATGTGTTGTACCAAATAGTAATTCGTAGATTGATTAATGTTTGGCGTAATTGTCGACTTTGCCCATACACCATTAGGAAAATATTTTTTTTTCTTTTTGGTTATTTAACCTTGAGATGAAATGTTTGTCTTGATATTATTCGATTTTATCTCTTTTTATTATCAAATTGAAATTTGATGTATGTGCGAGGTATATTTTTCACTCGAAATGTAAGGCGGTTGAGTGTCATCAACCTAGAACTAGACCTCTAAGTTAGAACTTTAAATGGTTTTATGCATAGGGACTAGTTCAATATTTTATATGATACTGTTAAACAAAAACATGTAGGTATAGTTAACGGAATATAGAAATATGCCAGTCTATATACCTAACAATATACGTCACCTACACTTGCTAATTTCAATTTATATTCTTGTGATTTTTTAACATGTATTACTATAGTATTACAACCTGGGATTTTTTTTCCATTGTGTGACTTGTTACGTCAGGAGGGGACTTTGAAGGTATTTTTTTTTTCTTTTTATGCTTTGTTAGATACCACTTAACGCTAACCAAAATACCTTGACATTAGCCCCTTGCCGAGCAGATTTTGTTATCCTAAGATGCAAAAGCCAGTTCAAGGAACAATCTTCGATATGATAACCAGCAAAAAAGCTTCTTGGAGAGCCTACTGTAGTTATGAGGGCAAAATCCCATTTGGGGAATTTGAGCAACTTGCAGGATTTTTTTTAGATCCTAATCTGTTCCATTAAAAATCTGTTTTTGAGAGAACAATGCTCAAAAACTTGTAACGGTAGATTTTTACCCCTTGATGGCGAAATTAAATCATCTGTGCAATTGTGAGAAAGGAGTGATAATGGATATATTGGAGTTAACCTATTCGATACAGGACCAATTGGACTAATAAAGGTTACTAGATGATATTCTGTAATTTATTCTAATATCACAAACACCACACTAAGAGTTTATATCAGCAGTTTCAGAATTATTCCTTATATTAGAATTCTATATTCACACACTACTACTATTAAGGAGAGTTGGTTCAAGAATACTTTCATGCAGTTATCTTGCTTTCCTCCCACATTTTGAGTCTCGAATATATAATAATCACACATCATGATACATTTTTGTTTCACATTCTGTGACTTATCTTTTTTCTTTTTTGGTTATCTCGCCATAAACCACTTAATATCCTCCCAGATACTTTGTAAATCTGCCGTTTTCCCTCTTCCCCCTTCCATAATAACTGTCATAATTCTATCTTCCTGGTCTTGATTTATACTACAGGTTGTATAATATATATATATATATATATATATATATATATATATATATATATATATATATGTGTGTGTGTGTGTGTGTGTGTGTGTGTGTGTGTGTGTATATGTGTGAGTATGTGTGAGTGTGTTAATGAATATATTTAACAATAGATTTACCACAACATATTAAACTCCCCATTAAGGACTTAGTAACCTCATTGTACTCACGCAGTAGTGTTCACATCCACAGGGACATCCCTAGAGCCTTCATTGATTCTACTCAGATAATCGCAAAAAATAACGCCAATGACATATTTGATTTATAATGGACAACAATATAAGACTTACTTTGAAAACCTGACGAAACCGAGGAAGTTTTGTAATGCGAAATATCATCATTATTACTTCAAAAATGAATATCTTCACTAGATATACCAAATCATTAATAAGACAAATAAATGTGAATTGAGAAGGACCTAGTTTGGCAATAAAGTCATGCCACTGTATCGCAACAATCATCAATTAATGAGGTGGTAAGTTTGATGCTGATGGAGGTATTGGTGAGCATGACGTCATGATGACGCCGAGATCGCTTTGTGCTTGACTCTTGCCATTTGGAGAGGCGCTCCTATCAAACAAGCAACACACACTGCTTCAAGTCGTCGTATCCTTTCATCAAATTGAAAAGGAATTTTGGAGTTTTATGGGCATGATGCTTTAAGGGATACTATACTATGGAAATGCTTTGCGGTTTGCTGACTTTTCTACAGTTTTAATTTGTCGCACACAACACAGGAAAATACACACACACACACACTCTCTCTCTCTCTCTCTCTCTCTCTCTCTCTATATATATATATATATATATATATATATATATATATATATATATATACATACATATATATAATCATAGCGCCTCTCATGGGTAATTTATATAACAGAACTAGTTCAACTAGATAGGCGATTTCGAAATCAGTTATTGCAAGATTAAATAAACAAGATATGTGATAGTTGCCGGTATTCCAAGCATAATTCTAAAGTGCAGTATTTTTACACATGAAAATTGGAACATTGAAAAAATATCGGAAAAAGTGGCTTATGATATCAGTTAGCAAAAGCGGATGGAAGCTCTCTCTCTCTCTCTCTCTCTCTCTCTCTCTCTCTCTCTCTCTCTCTCTCTCTCTCTCTCTCTCTCTCCACGGCGTTAACGATTACCATGCCCTAGCATACCTTACCACAATATACCTTACTGATTTGTTAATAAACTGCAACTTACATTCCACTTATAGACCACTCTTCCATTACCACATCACACAGGGTCATTATTGTTTCACCTCTTACAAAACCATCCCAGGCATTTATTCCTACCCAACCATCTCTATATCCTGGTTCTTCAATTTAGCAAAATTAGGATGTTATGAGAAACCCTTCCTTACTTAACCGAGATAGAATCTGTGACCATCAATGAACTGCAAGTGTAGGAGAGAGAGAGAGAGAGAGAGAGAGAGAGAGAGAGAGAGAGAGAGAGAGAGAGAGAGAGAGATGCAGTCAGGCAAATTGGAACTGGTTCTCGGTTCAAGTAACAAATTGATGGTGAAATCCGGTATCGTGGGGGTAGCTTGAGAGTGGAATGAGGAGGAGGAATAAAAAAGATAAAGCAAAGAATGGGGAAAACTAAGATAAGAAAACGAGGGTAGTTAAAAGTCCCCTCTAACTTTATTCGGGAAGACGAAATGCACAGATTTCAGAGACAGATTCTTGTGGGATATGCCCTATAAGATAAGAAAATATCCAATATAAATACTTGCAAATATATAATAATTATGTACACACAATCCATATATGTGATTTTAATAAATATATATATATATATATATATATATATATATATATATATATATATAATATATGTATATATATATATATATATATATATATATATATATATATATATAAAACTATCTATTTGTATAGTCTTATAGACAAATATACATATTGAGAGACAAATCTAAATGTTACCTTAAAAAGTATGTCTCCCTCCAAAATCTTCGAGAAAGTGCACCAAAAAGATACGGTATTGCTACAAATAATCGAAGTCAGTTAGACTCCCCCTGATGGAAGAAACAAATATTCTATCTGAGAAAATGGCCAAGTGAAATTCGTAACGAATACAATGGGGTAAGAAAAAATTAAAATAACTGTAACTATTATTTCTTGTAAATCTAAAACTACAGTCACCGACGTTTATTTCTATTTGTATATATTTGGACTTTTGAAGAGATTGAATAAAAATTACTTGCATATCCTGTAATTAAAAGCCTGGAAAGAATAAGTTTTAATATCCTAACAATAGTTATATTTATGTAAAATATCATAAAATACTATACACATGGGGCCACACATTTGTAGGAGTCCAATACCGCAAAGAAGTCGGAAGAGAAAATTTAATGAAATGCCCCCTTACGTCTAGTGGCTAAAATGTACGAGGCCTCTTTTTCTTTCTCTTGTGGAAGTGGTGTTCTCTCTCTCTCTCTCTCTCTCTCTCTCTCTCTCTCTCTCTCTCTCTCTCTCTCTCTCTCTCTCATTTATACAAGGTCAAGCGAAAAGGACTACCAGCCTTTGCAGAAAAGAAGGAATTGGGAAAATACTACGTTCTTGATAACAAATTAACGAATATTTACAATGATAAGGATTAAGAGTAAGTAGATAGAGAGAGAGAGAGAGAGAGAGAGGCAGGCATGTACAGTCAGTAAAACGAAAGATACAAGAAGAAATGACATTTACATTTCGTACATTTCACAATCAGCTATAAATCCAAAAATCCATACACAGTTTTTTAATATCCTCCGAGAATTAAGAAGAATGTAAATATGCGAAACTACAAAGGCATGTTAAAACGCCAATTCATTTTGCTACCCAATATTCAAAGAGTAATGTGGCCACAGTCTAGTCAATTATATGGCAAGTAAATTTGCTATTACATAACGTTCACTTTATATTCAACCAGACGTAGGAAAACATCATGAAAAGTTAGGGATATAAAAGATCAGGTACAATAACACTAAGCTATTAATGCAAACAAATTCATTCATGTTAGGAAACAAAAAAGAAAACCACAAGGGCAAAAAAAAAAGTAATGGATTTATGTCATTTGAATTAGTAATAGGAAATATATAAGATGGAAAAACAATACTTGGTATCCTATTACGTATAACCTAAGACATAGTGGTTCTATGATGTAGGATGATGCCCTGTTTCACAGGACGGACTATTCAATTAACTGTCCAAAGGTCTATATAATGCTGTATTTTTTTCGGATATTCAACAAATAAAGAAAAATGTTTGCCTAGGAAAATACAATGGATCATATTTTCACGAAAACTTAGTACATATTAAGTGAGAAGCATAAAGTGGCAAGACTTATGAACTAACTATGATCGATGTATTTTTATATACGAACATACACTTGAACAAGCACTGTTTCATATGAAAGTACAATATTTTCACTCCAGGAGACCCTTAACCTAATAAGCCAAATACAATGCTTAAGATCTGCAAGAGTTGTATACGGTATTGTGCACTCCATTATTTGAAGGACCGTCAGGATAATATACTCTTCATGACCGTATACCATTAATAAAGCTGTACTTCCCTCTTATATTACTGCTCAACCTCTTAGATGACCATCAAATGTTGGAGTAGGGGAAAACTTTAAACGTAACTGTTTAGGTAAACACTGAATAGTGAATAGTTTGGAGAAGCGCGCGCGCGCAAAGGAAAAAAAAGAGAAAAAAAGAAAGAAAGAAAGACGACGACGACGAAGAAGAAGAAGCAACATAACACTACTTTAATTGAAAAGGCTTGATAGTGAAAATGCGTGTACAACAAAATTTATTTACGTGATTTACATAAATAAAGTATTTCTTCAGCTTACATAAAATATGTGGTGTTGAATTACTTAATTATGAGCAGCAAGCTGAAACCAGAGAATAACTACAGAGCTTTGAAGTGACAGAAAGTGCATCTAAGCAAATAATAGTGGCAAAATTATGAGAGCGGGAGAGTGATTATTACATTTTCTAGGATATGAAGCAAGCGTAGTGAGAAGGCGAGTGTAAAATAACAAACGAGAGAGAGAGAGAGAGAGAGAGAGAGAGAGAGAGAGAGAGAGAGATTTGAATATACTATACAGGATAAAGAATTTTCCATTCTCAATTCATCACCCACAATTAAAACGTCTATTTGAGCGCTGCCCAAATAGATCGAAATTATGTAAATATAAAATTAACCTAGTTTAGGTAATCATCATAATAGTCGACCTGATAACAGCAACGTTTAAGAGGATTCGAGCAATTGATGATACAAGAATAAAAATTGCAACTTGTTCTCCAAGTGATAGTAATCAAACCTGGACGAATGGCCAACTGAAAATCCATGATGGCGGCCATTTTTCAAGAACTCTATGATGTTTCTAAAACATTCACTAATCTCAGCCAGCATCCGACATTGATTCGTGATCTTGACCTGCAGAGGCTGGAGAAATTCGCTGTCCTCATGCATGACAGATCAAGTGCAGCTGCCAATATTTGATAAAGGAGGACTAGATCTCATTGCCTGCAAGCAGAATCCATACAACTTGATTCCGCCAACACAGCAGGCGGCCTATCAGGCTGGGATTATCAGGGGACAGGTAACCATCTCAAATCCAGACACAAGCAGTCCTGCTGAATGAGGATGGATAAAAACATATGTCAGATGTGTTGGGAAACACTACCCATTATTGCAGTGAGCTGTCGGGAACTGACAAAGTGTCCCTGAAGAAAGTCTGCGAAGGAAGATGCAAGTGCTTACAGTCAACCCTCACCTACATATCACTCTGAAGCTGCGTATGTGAACAGTAGTAGCTCGATGAGCAGTGGCATGGTGTGAACATTATGGTGCAAAGATTACGAAGGTAAGACTTGCCAATCTGGATGACCATCTTGACAAAACAAGTCAAATCTTGAAACATATGTTTTATTGCTTTATAGACAATAAAATTTTGAAAAGCACGAGTCATTTTGTATTGCAAACATTAAAATCTATTTGAAAACATAGGAATCCATGTGTGGATAATGCAACTCTTCGCAAAAGCCTAACTTTGGCGGCCATCTTGAAAAATTGTTACTATTTTGTTTTTAATTGGCCAATCAGTCAAATTTGATTAATATGACTTGGAGAATAAGTGTGCCAAATTTGATACTTGTATCATTATTTGTTTGATTTTTCTGTTATCTCCTGCACTATATGTGAAACATACTAAAATGAGTTCGCTATACATTCAACTCTTCCTCTTTACTCTGGAATATGTCTTTCTTACCATGTAACAAGAATTCTAACTGAACTGAAATTCCTGCTCATATGAAAGTCGAGGGAAAATGTCTACGTAACACCCTTATAGTCCTGTGCACACAAGCAATTTCCTCCCCCACAAAAAAAAAAAAAAAAAAAAAAAAAATAAAAAAAAAATAAAAATTTTTTTTTTAGATATTTTAAAGAGTCTTCACATAGCAGGATACAGAGAAAATACAATCATAGAACGATGGAAAAGATATGACTCGCATACTGTTTGAATATCTAAGAAATAAAATAATATAAATGAAATGCTGAAGGTTGCGCATCCTAATACCCTGAAAATATTCTAAAATAAGAGAGCGGCTTTCTGGTTAAAAGGAACTCTCCATTAAATATATTTCACAGTAAGACAAGGGCTGGAACTTAATAACATGAAGGAAACTTGAGGCTAAACCTGTTAAACTTAGAAGACCAAT
The DNA here is from genome assembly GCF_036898095.1 of Palaemon carinicauda. NCBI lineage: Eukaryota > Metazoa > Arthropoda > Malacostraca > Decapoda > Palaemonidae > Palaemon > Palaemon carinicauda. The sequence goes on from NC_090728.1 coordinate 32,464,104, forward strand.
TCATTGAGTAAATAGCAAACGAAGGCGTAACATAACTATGGTTAATATCAAATCTACAACGGAAGTGTGAACATGTACGATTTCAAATATCTCCCAATAAGCGGTATCATATTCATAACTAACAACACATCTACAAGGGAAGAACAAAACCATTTCTTTCAACTACAATAAACAATTTACTTCATTTATACTAGGAAGTCTGGCATCAAATGCGTTCACCATCTGATAATGTTAAGCGCTTCCCTTCCAGCAATATGTCAGAACCATATGCTTTCCAGAAACCCCTCCACCACCATATGTGCACCCATACGCGCGCACAAACACACAAATAGACACAGGGTTCATTTAAAAATTCCAATGTTTCGTCTCAACATAAAATTGGATCTGAATACCAAGAATCGTAAACAGCCTCGATAAACGCTAGAGAAAAAATTCTTACAAGATTATTAAAATCCAAAATAGGCTGCAAGAAAAAAACTTATGAAGTTGTTTGGTTGATTGTAAATTAAAGTAATAATTTTATAACTTTAATCAATTTAGAAAATGAATTATAGTATGTACATGACATGATTTATCTGGTGGACTTTAACACTAAGCTGAATACCATTTTGCTTGAACCAAACAATTACTCCTTTGATACTAGTTTCAAGATATAATGAATAAACGAAATTCAAAACTCTCAAATAACCTGAATGATAAACTTAATCACAAGTCTCTATCTCATTCGTAAAATAAACTAGATTAAATATTCAAGTTGTCTATCAAATCATAAAATACACTTTTCAAACCATAACACTCTCTCTCTCTCTCTCTCTCTCTCTCTCTCTCTCTCTCTCTCTCTCTCTCTCTCTCTCTCTCTCTCTCTCTCTCTCTCTCTCTAACTTGCGTGGATGAATTATAATTCTAGTTCTCTTTTTACAGTATTAACATGGATGCTTATTTTTGTCTCTCGAATTGTATCCAAGAGATTTTAGAAACCATAGAAGTATCTCTCGCTCCCTTTTGCAATTAAGTAGCTAGGAAATTAAGAATTGTTTTCCGAATTATAAGAAATGCATTTATCAAATCATAATCTATGTCATATATATATATATATATATATATATATATATATATATATATATATATATATATATATTATATATATATATCATATATATATATATTTATTATATATATATTATATATATTATATATATACATATATATATAATATATATATATATATATATATATATATATATATATATATATATGAGTATGTGTGTAAGAGATATTTTCAAAACCATAACTTCTCTCTTCTTTCCAATCAAAAGAATAATTATAAGATTAAGCTCCCCTCCCTTCTTTCTCTTCCTCAGTCTCCAAACAACATCTTTCCTTTCGAATCAAGAAACTTTATAGACACAAGAGAGAGAGAGAGAGAGAGAGAGAGAGAGAGAGAGAGAGAGAGAGAGAGAGAGAGAGAGAGAGAGAGAGAGAGAGGAGTCTCTCGCACGATTAAAAAAATGAATATCCAATGAAATCGAGCCAAAGACTTAATGACGTTTTGGAATTTCATCCGGAGAAATAGTCCGATATGAACAAAACCATTCCAAAAACTATTTCACATGTTTAAGAAAGGACTTACCACTAGTAAGACTATCATTCCTGTTAGTCTTATTTCTAATAGTATTTACTTTGGGCAACTATGCATTTTCAACGTTAGATCCCTCTTACTTGTAAATTACTTGGGCGTGATAAACTGATAATTGATGTTAAAAGGAAACTTTAACCAAGAAAATCAAGGAAATAATAGTAAAAATAAAAGGTAAACTGCACTACGTATCTATCATGAGAGAGAGAGAGAGAGAGAGAGAGAGAGAGAGAGAGAGAGAGAGAGAGAGAGAGAGGATAATCTAGTTCTCATATACTACATTATTTCTTCGTTATTAACTGGAATTGATTTCAGGTGCTAAGTATTATGAGACAAACTAGGAAACAATACACTGAAGAAATTGAGAGACGAGCAAAATGTACAAAATTCAAACAAAAAGCAAAGAGTGAATCATAGATGAATGCAGTAAATGCAACTGCACAGATGCAACAACGCATATCTAAGCGAGGAATTCTCCACGGAAGGCAAAGCGAGGCAAGCACACGCCTGGCCTTAAATATATAGGAAAACTTACAAAAGTAAATTTTGCATACAAATAAGAGAGGAGTAAGGGAGAAAAGCTTCCCTCTCTTCCTTTTTCTCTTTGTGCGTTGGTGTGAGTGTTCGGATATCTAATGCTCGTTTAAAGCAAGGGTTTCTTGGAATGCAGATCCGGTAAAATAGGATTTCTTTCTTTACTTTGTCATAGCCGTTACTCTTAGGTTGGGTGTTTGGCTTTCCAATTTCTTAAAATTATTTTAAAAATGTACAACCATTAAATGTAAGAACTTTGGAAATTTTTATTACAAAAAGGAGATAGTTACTTGTATTTCCAGAAAAAGTTTACTCAATAAAATCGCTCATTTTCAGGCTTAGAAGAGGAATATTGTGTTAGGCGGACATAAAGACTACGTAAACATCTCGATAATTTCGGACTTTTCCTAGTGTTACATTAACGTTACAGGGAGAGGAGGTCTCAGATTTAAACCAATGAGGTAGGCAACTACTTACATAGATGAATCACTACTTGTGAAAGCGTTCAAGTAACCTGTAGGAAAAAATATGATCTCCCCAAAATCAAAATTCACAGTATGTAAAGGCTTCTAATTGGTTTAGTTCTTATTATTTCGTAGTGGTGGAGGTTAATTCTCTTGGTGCTGTTTAAGGAGATAAATCGCTGACTATATAAAGACCGAAATTTTTACCTGTGATATAGATGCAGTTATCACCAAGTAAGGAATTCTATAAAAATAATCCAATAATCTCAGCAGAATATTATCACCCTAATGCTAAAGCACTACGCTGTCGTATTTGTCTCGTTCGATCTCTTGATTGCAGGTCAAGTAATTTTCAAATAAAATGAAATATATCACTACAAACTTACATCTTTCACATACAATGTGATTAAAAAACTACCACGAATTAAGTTCATATTCTAAAAATTATGAAAAATAAATAAAAAATTATCTTACTGAACTAAATTTCCTATTAACGATTATTTTTACTTTGCATGTGTTCAATTATATCTCTTTAAAATGTAGCAAATAATAAGGGACGTCTATGGCAACCCAAAAATTTAAAAGCGTCGAGTAAATATATCTATGAGAGAGAGAGAGAGAGAGAGAGAGAGAGAGAGAGAGAGAGAGAGAGAGAGAGAGAGAGAGAGATTGTAATTTTCATAGCTGACATTGCACGGCACTGTTACGTTTCAATCAAATCAAATAAAACAGTCCGACCTCTTTATCTACGGGTTTGGCAAACGTAGATTCAATTATAAACAGCTGAACATCTGGTACTAATCTAGAAAATTGCAAACCTCCGGAGATAAGGATTACTATCCATTCTCCTAGAGCCAAAGGAAAGCTTCCCCCACATTTGTAAGACTTACGGTGGTAAAGCCCCGGCTCCCTAAAAAAAAAATTTAGATTTCATACTCAAATAAAAAAATTTAGTCAAGTTAGATGTATCTATCATCTTTTTGTTTCATATCTAAAGAGCGTTCTTCTTGAAAATTAAAATTTAACAAACAAAAAATCATAAGGAAATAAAATACACTATACAAATTCGAGACTTATTATCTTTTAATCTAGAATCAAAGCTTTTCAAATAAATGAAAATCAAAATTAAGATTAATTTAGAACAATTACATTTTAAATATTCCTCCCATTTTAATCACTTACAGAGAGAGAGAGAGAGAGAGAGAGAGAGAGAGAGAGAGAGAGAGAGAGAGAGAGAGAGAGAAAATTTACTTTTGTGCCAGGTTCAGCTCTTGCTTGTTTAAAGGTTTAAAGGCCAATAATGAATGGTAAGGGCAAGAAACAGTGACATTGCCCTATCAAGCAGGACATTCCCCTGGAGACTGACAATATACACATATGATCAGCGCCCAAGCACCCTCTTCCCCAAATCTGGGACAAAGGAGAGTCAGGCAATGACTGCTGATGACTCAGCTGATAAGACCTTTAAGCTCCACCAAAACCCCCTTCCGTATCTCACAAGGATGGTGAGATTACAGCAACCAAAGAAACTAACGAGTCTGAGTGGGACGCGGACATCAGTCTTAGGGTTCACCAGTCAGGGACGTTCCCACACCGGCCACCGGGTGTCATGTGATTGCCTGGTCAGTGAAAGGAGAATCTACTTTTCCTTTCTTAAATAGGCTATAT
>NC_090728.1:32473405-32483405 GCF_036898095.1 Palaemon carinicauda
AAATATAGTTAAAATATGGGTGACATGTAGCTGCTATGAAGAGATAGAAACATCCCAAGAAAGGTGAAACTATGAATGTTCAGCTCAATCCTGAAACACATGCTCCTGTATGGTTGGGAAACATGGGTCCTGCCAGAAAAACTGAAGTCTAAAACTCAAGCTGATGAAATGTGTGTCCTACATCTAATCTTTGGAGTAATAAGGGGATAAAGGCTACGGATAAACCACCATGAGAGAAGCCTTGGGAGTAGAACTAGTACATTTACGAATAGAAAGGTACCAGTTAAGATGATTCAGCTATATACATAGAATGCCGGAATATCAGGATGTACGGCGAATTTTAGAATGGGTTCAAGGAGGTAGAAGACGACCAGGAGAGACCGAACTGAGATGGAAGGGTGGATTAAATAAGATTCATGAAAGATGCGCCATCGAATACAATGACGCTATGTATGTATGTATGTATGTACATTATATATATATATATATATATATATATATATATATATATATATATACACATACATAATATATACATAAATAAATAAAATGGACGAAAATAGTTTTACATGAAGCTTTCTGGCAGTCTATTGACATGTGTGCGAGACGTATTTATTTCCTCTTCATCGGAGTGTACGTTTAAATATATTCACGACTTAGTTGAAAAGTGTATGACAATAATATGGTAGAGATGCGGTTAGCATTGTACTTCCCAAAGCTTTTCGTTATCATTCTAACATGCAAAAGAAAATACATTGAGGTCCAAATCAGTTATCTTTCCCATTATATGATATAAATGGGATTTCCAATTTTATATGATTAATTAAAGACCAAGATGATTATTTGTCATGAACGTGCTAGTTTTGTTAAAGATTGTTGGCGATAGAAAATAGGTAACCTTAGACAGATTTCTCTGAGATTTGATAAACAAACTCTTGAACTCTAATGCAAAAATGTTAATTGTTAATCAGAGTTTTACGAGTTTAATATTTTGAAGAAAAAAAAAAAAAAAAAAAAAAAAAAAAAAAAAAAAAAAAAAAAGTTTGTACGCGCTGATTTTAGTTTTAACAATTCTATACATCCTTCAGACCAATACTTAGCGAACAAAATCAACCAAAAATATCCCTTGCTCCTACATCCACAAAGCATCTTTAGTCAATACTTTGACTTGATATTCTAACAGCGCTCCACAATAGGCAAGAGCCATCTGCCACATGATGATTACCACTGGACAGTGCAGATCACAATTGCTTCTAAATTACAGAATCAGTGGTTCGATTCTAGAAGCTGTAAATACCAGCGTCTACTGGGAGTCAAAATCCGAGCATATAAAAAGCTAGTCACTCCACTGTCTTATTTCATCTAATGGTATCTATGCAACACATCTCTAGATTCATCTGATTATTCGGACTGACTTTAAACTTGACCGTGCAGGACTGCTTGAGATGGAATACAGAAAAAGTTTTAAGCAAAAGAAATGTTCACCATAGTATTTTGAAAATAGCTCAGACCTTAATTTATTTCTAATTTAAAGAAAAAAAAAACAATTTTGAGCAGATTGATAATCAGCAATCCTTAAAAATCCATTTTTAAATAAACTCTTACTACTGAATTCATGATACCCACAACACAAGCAATATGCATAATTCTCTTTCTCAATTCATAAACATTTGCATTACGGAGCTAATGTACCTTCAATCATAAATTGTTCAACTTTCATTAACACTGGAGGTTAGGTTATTCATAAGAATTACGAGCATTGATTCATCGTTTCGGATTTTGTTTATATCAAAAGAAAAGAATGATATGCCCAAAAACAATTATATTGTCCATGTTAAATCACTGTAACATGTTTCATAACTTCTAAAAAGGCGTTTATTATAATAATATAAGGAAAATAAATGAAGATTTATAAGCTTTTAACACCCATTTAAAGAACGCAGAATTACAGTACTAAGGACAATAAAATATGATTTAATCGTGAAAATTTTCTGTAAGCATTTTTACCAATGCTCACTCACTAATAGTGCAGGTTCCAATATTTCTAGACGGTAAATTCTATCATTTCCTCTCCTATCATTGATTATCAGCGGAGTAGTTAATTAGCAATACTGCGTAGATATTGCTGCCTTATAAAGGAGTGCCTAGTGACGCACTAATCAGCCTCCTTTCTGAAAGCCAGTGACAATTAGCCATAACTCAAGTTGGACAAGAGAAATTAAGCAATAGAGTTCTCATCACTCTGTGTGTTATAACAATCTGACACTGATTGAAATTCTGGCACTTGTATGAGTACATGTTGGTTTCTTTCCAAGAACAGAAAATTTTATGTAATAGCCATTTGATGAGGCATGTTAGATACAAGAGATCCTATTTGTGTGGGGGGGGGGGAGCATTACAGCTGAAGGAAGGTTTCTTAGGAAAAAAATATGCGACAAAAAAATTACTTTTGGATGTATATGCTTTAGCATTGGAAAGAGTAAGAGAGGTTGCTGGATGAGTAAATCTATGCCTGCATGGTTTTGAATTGTGAAAACTTAAATTTATTCAAAGAAATAAATACCAAAGTAGGTGTTATTCAAAGACCTGATGTATTCGGTGACTTCAAGAGCCTGAGTGAAGAATACAGCGAGTTGTATAAAAGTATTAAAATAAGGATTTGATTTCTAAGATTATGGGTTTTCAAGGGAAAAAAAAAATCTTTTCTATTTGGAAATCTGCAATGACGAGGGAAGTTTTGCAATGTAAAATAATTAGTAATGATTAGATTACGTTTTGCAAAACTCTGCAATAATTGGGATCAGTTTTACAAAGTGTGGAAATCAACAATGATTACGGAAAGTTTGTAATATGTCAGTACCGAGTAAATAAAAAAGAAAATTGATACATGTAAAGATGAAGAAATGAGTGGCCGGGGGTATGTCTAATCAGCTCAGTAATACGATGTCAACCAACATGTTTATAAACCTGATAATTTATTCACATACTTTTGACTTTTTCTATTGTCTGTAAAAAAAAAGACGGTAATTAGCTGCAATGACTTAATTTGAATGGAACAAAATCGCCCGCAGAAAGTATGCTACAAATTGTTTGGTTTAGTTATTTTATATGAGGAACCCCTCAGAAAGGGGAAGAAAATGAGTCGGGGAAGAGAAGAGCGATGCCAAACCTCAAAAAGGGAGAGTGTAAAATACTATATTAATTGAGGAAAACAGAACGTTTCATAGAAGCTATTAGTCTCGGCGAAGGATTATTTATGCTTTTCTAATGTCTTCTCATTTTCCTTTCACAATTTTCTAACCAACAAAATTACTGGCGTACTAACCATTTTTCTTTTTCTTTGGCAAATCTTATGCATACAAATATATACATATATAAAAATGTGTGTGTATATATATATGCGCATATATATACTGTATATATATATATATATATATATATATATATATATATATATATATATACACACACACACGGTATAGTGTATTGGAGAATATATGATGTGCGAGTGACCCGATTTATTTTTCTATTTAGCGTTAATGTTCTATCACAACTAATACCTCAAAAACATTATACGAAAAAAATATATACTGTGAACTTCTATTTACTAACAAAAACTCGTGCTGAAATATAGTGTAGAACTATTTTGCAGGACGATTTCAGCTCCCAATCTACTGCCATATCTTTAAATTACCAACACGAGGTTTGCACATAAATACTTTTGTTTTAGTTTGTAACAGATTAGTTCGTATCATGACTTCCAACCTAAGATCCATAGGATATTTCTATACCTCAGTGGCAAATGAAATTTTCTAGATAGAGGCAATTGAAAAAAAAAAGGCTGCTACATTATCAACGTAAAACAACGAATTATACAACTATTAGTCATTTACATTTCAAAAATATTAAAAATGAGTCTATCACCCTGATCCATAGCATATGGATTCAGGTCAGCGACTCCTGAACAAGTCTGAATTAATTCAAAGGTCATCAAAGGTGAATGACTAGACGTACAAGAAAATCCTGGTAATCTCATTAATCCACAAGTTACCCTTTGCAAGGGATTACGGAATCGGAATGTAAATCTTAAAAAAGTGATAACTCTGGAAACCCGATGAAGATATAATGAACGAGTGTGCACTTGTCATCTATTTTATGTATACGGAAATTCACACCTTTCTCGTAACTTATGAAGGATGGACTCAAAAGAATTCTCTGATTCATGTTTTGCCCTTTGTGTGTGGAGTTTCTTTTTAATTACATACCCATGTCTTGTAAAACAAAGAATTTTAAATCAGGACCAACATACATTAAAATGAGTGGGTTCGCGAAGTATACATTTAATTCCATTCTACATGCATGGCCACGAGTAAGTTGTCAACTGATAAAGTTATGGATAAACAGAGATTGTTAAAGAGTACCCGTACTTGAGACAGACAGTGTTTTGCCAAGACACGAGACAGAAATTGAAAGAAGGATGAGCAATGGATCGAAGTGATATTAAGAAAAGTAAAATGACACTTTCTCTAAGAAGAAAAGCATTTAATCAGTTTGTCCTACCAGTATTAACTTATGCATCAGAAACTTAGAGCCTTACTAAAGCCTTAGAAATTGATCATAAGCTAGTTAAAACTCCTTGAGCTTTAGAAAGAATAATAATGGGAATAACACTAAATAATAACATGAAATCAAAAGCAAACTAAAGTAGAGGATATTCTAACAACATCTAAGAAAAAGAAATGGACATAGGCAGAATATATAATGAGAATGACAGATAATAGATGGACATTAAGAATGACAGAATGGGTCCCCAGAGATTGCAAAAGGAGGAGAAGGAAGAGATTGCAAAAGGAGGAGAAGGAAGAGATTGCAAAAGGAGGAGAAAGGAGAGATTGCTAAAGGAGGAGAAGGAAGAGATTGCAAAAGGAGGAGAAAGAAGAGATTGCTAAAGGAGCAGAAGGAAGAGAAGACAATGAATTGACGAATAAAAAATAGATTGCAGGTTTAGACTGACAGAGACCATAAACAGACAATAGTGGAAGAACATGTCTGAGGTCCCCCTTGTCCTTTCAGTGGACTAGTTAAGGGTGATGTGTTTATATACATATATATATATATATATATATATATATATATATATATATATATACATATATATACATATATATACATCATACATATATATATATATATATATATATATATATATATATATACATACATACACACACATACATATAAACCAAACCTTAAATCTTTTACCCTGCAATTACATTCAACATCTCCACGTTGTACATTCATGATAGAGAGTTTGTTTAACAATCCCTACACACGCATCCACTTTGGTCTCCATCTAATATTAAAGGCTCCCATTAATCTCTTGCACATATCCTGCTACATTGTGCTATTCTGTGACCCGTCTTTTCTCTATTTTCTCACCCCGTCATATCCTCCATTACACTTAATCCAGGGTATTTAATCACTTCAACAATTTCCCTTCCTCCACAGTCCATATAAACATTTTATTCCATTTTTCTCGTTCACCTTTACTCACTTTTACTTTGCTGGGATTTTGTTTTACAAGTTAAGAAAGTCAAGCATGAAAATTAATAATTTGAAATGCTCTAACTTAAGGAGTTCCTTTAAATCTACGGGTAATAGTGACCAGACTCGAGGTAGTGACATAGTGACACGAAAAAAAGTCAGACTAAATAATATGGATATCTTACAAAAATATAATTTTATTACAAATTTAAAAAGACTGATTTTACAGTGCTTATAGAGTACTCAACACTCAACTTCGTTAAAGCAATTCAAACAAAAAATTGCATTGGGCTTAGACAGTTATTAACACTTCATTTTGTTAGAGCAATTAAAACATAAGATTACACTAGACGTACACCGTCGGGAACACTTTCACAGTTCCTTATGTACAGTTCAACACAAAATCACATATCAATACCGTAGATATCAGAGATGTCGAAGATAACAGATATCAGAACCTAAGGGACACTTACATTTTATCTGCTATTCGTGAGTAAATCTTAATAATTCTATATTTGTAATTTTTACAGATTGAGGAAGAACATGAAAATGTTCGAAAAGTTTCAAAAATAAATTATGGCCTTTCAATGATGTTTTATGGACCCTATTGCACACCATACAGTATCTTCACCTGTAATCCTTATATACATATATACAAACACATATTACACACACACACATACACACACACATATATATATATATATATATATATATATATATATATATATACATAATATATATATATAATATATATATATATATATAATATATATAATATATATAATATAATATATATTATTATACATATAATACATTATGGACGATTAGAAAAACGAGGAGAAATCACTAGTTATTCTCGTTATCATGCCTTTAGCTAATCACCTATACGCAGCTATTAACCAATACAGGTGGAGTGATGAGCACTAAAAACTAATATGAAAAAAAAAATGAGACTTTAAACTTTATTCTTTTTTTTTTCATATAAAAATACACATAAGAAACCAATGAAGGAACTAAGGGTGTTACGACAAAAATACTTGGCAATACAAATATTCTAAAATACAATAAATAACATGGGAATATATACCATCGTATCAAAATTATTCGAATCAGGATCACACACAAAACTATCAACAAACTACAACACTCCATTGTGCCCCAGGCTAAAAAAAACACACACACACCAACACCACCACCAACCTTGAACGAAAAACGAATTCATGTGGTTAAGACTAATTTCAAGCGAGAAAATAAATGGCTTCGAGAACGAAAGCAGGCAGTTCGCTTTTTCTTGAACTTCCAAATAACAAATATTTGCTCCTTGAAGGCCTCCCTTTTATGTAACCTCATAAAACTTCTTTCAATCTACACGCGATAAACTCCTCTACGTCTTAAACATTTGAAACAGAAAAAAATTATTCTCCATCTATATCTATCATATAATTCAATATCCTAACAACAAAAATATCCGGTTACTAAAAATAAACTGAATGCAGAAAAAACGCCAAGCAGTTTAATACCTAATGGAATTGTATTATTAGTATATGCCACTATGTACTTTACCCAATTTCGGCCGTTACTAAATAATCAAATATGATCAAAAATATTAAAAGGTCATTCATGTTCATTCAAGTAATAAAATAAATAAATCTTTGAACTATTTCGTATAGAAAAATAATTGTGAACTGAAATTTTCAATGTCCAAATTACGAGCATCATTGTCATTTGGATCGACCAATTTCTAGTTACTCGTTATGAGAACAGAAGCAGCAATGCATAATTTTGAAAGGTCGACGTGGAACAAGAATTTCCTAAAGATTTTTTCATTAGTTAAAAGTTTTTTTAGCTGTGTAAAATTCAATCATTCAAGTGATGACAGAGTGGTGAGATATAATGCTAACTGACATTTATCCCAATTTCTAGATAGTAAAGGTTTATACTGAAAAACAAAACGTATTCCCGAGACTAACTTTACTAGATTAACATGATCTATCTAACGTGTTAAAACATGTAAGAAAACAAATATTAGACACCTCTGATGTTTAGCTGAAATCAAAATTACAATACGTGATTAAATCTACACAATTGGTTACCCGTTGATAAGCCTCTGTGAATAACAACGGGCACTATTATAAATATCATTATAAAAAAAAAGAAAAATATAAAAAAAAGACAATTGTAGGTGCTGATATCTGCGTATGGCGAATAGTATTAAAGAAAATGATCATTCAAGGTTCTTCAGCCTACGTTTCACTCTAGCTAGCTAAGAATGGTGGACCAACGTTATTTTAGCCATAACCGGGACATTTTATAAGGGTATTATAACAACAAATTTTCCATAAATATCACTCTTTGTCTCAGTCTTTACGGTTATCTAATTCCTGGTTTTCATGGTATAAATAAATGTACGTAAACTTATTTGTTTTACTTAAATTTAATTGCATACACAATCAGGGAAGACAAACAAAACTATGATTAATTTCTTGAAAAAAAAAAAAATTAATTTCGGTTTATAGAACAAAAACTACGATGATAAAATTCATATATTTTCTTTGTAAAGCAAATGAATCCAATTAATTTAAATGATTTTCCTACAATGCCAAAATATGTACAAACAATGATTAAATTTTCGTCATTATCATCATCAACTAACAGGCTGAAAGTGAAGATGGGCCAGACCAGATATATTCATAAAAATTAAATTTGCAATCAAGACTGATAACCGGTATTCTAAAGGAGCTACAAGTGGTTACAGAAACACTCAATAAATAAAAAAACTGGTTGAAAGGATCCAATACCTTTGAAGTAATGACCTACAAAATTAGAAGAAAAAAAATGAATTAATTTGTAATAATTAGCAATTTCTTAGAGTATAACATGAATAGACAAAATTAAAAGTAAAACAAATAATTAGTAATTGTCCTGTAATTGTACAGTTTTATTTAATCTCTCTCTCTCTCTCTCTCTCTCTCTCTCTCTCTCTCTCTCTCTCTCTCTCTCTCTCTCTCTCTCTCTCACAGTATTGCATACTGTATCCACCACCAGAAGGTTCCAACCCCAATTATTTATCACATAATTGTAAGTACGTTTGGATGTAATCTATATCAAAGGTAGCAAGAAATCTCTATTAATAATTCATAAGAGGCTTCGACGTTAACAACAAAAAAACGTCATGGCCGAAATTAGTTAAACATTCATACATTATCATCATTATTATTACTATCCAAGCTACAACCCTAGTTGGAAAAGCAAGATGCTATAAGTCCAGGGGCTTCAACAGGGAAAAATAGCCCAGTGAGGAAAGGAAATAAGGAAATAAATAAATGAAGAGAACAAATTAACAATAAATCATTCTAAAAACAGTAACAACGTCAAAATAGATTCGCAACGAGCGTGTATATCTATTTTCATTCCAGTCTCTGATGAATATTTGATATATAATAATCTGCAGTTTCTTACATTACCTAAAATTTTCTTTTCGTTCTTATCTTAAACTTTCCGACATTCTTTTCTTTTTACATTCCAGTTTGCTCTCCGCCTTATCAGATAAACCAGACAATCTTTAAAAAACCCAACAACAGAGAAGAAAGGACATTTCTACTTTTTGTCCAGAAGTATGAGGCAGTTCTGGAAGCTTCCTGCACCATTCGAGACGCCAAGAAGTGGATGAGCAAACATGCAAGCCTCTGTGAAGGCACCGCTATGAAATTGGAGTGTTCATTTTAAAAGAAAAAGAAAATGTTCTCGCTGCCTTTATTCTTATAAAACGGGAAGAACATTACATTCTCTCTCTCTCTCTCTCTCTCTCTCTCTCTCTCTCTCTCTCTCTCTCTCTCTCTCTCTCTCTCTCTCTCTCTCTCTCTCTCTCTCATTAGAAAATTTGCTTCAGAATATCATTTCTCAAAGAAAAAAAAAACGGAAAATTAAAGAAAACAACCTTGTCTATCATTAGCAATGTGTTAAAAAATAAGTTAATTTACTAGTAACGTGAACAAAATAAACGAGGGGCGTATAAACGCTGCAAATAAATTATATTTTTAAAAACAAATGAACAAATATTTGTTTTCTGAAAGCTTTATACTCGTCAATATTTAAATGACAATAGATAATGAATGGAGTCCAAGCTTGCAGCACTGATTCATAGCCTTTCTGATACCACGGGTCTTCTACTCATAATGACGTGATATACACCCTCAAATATTTACCATTGGTTGCTCTGAGCGAAAAATTCAGAGGAAAATTACATCTTCCTCTCTGGCCAGAGACTGCTTATTCAGTTGAAAAAATTGCAAAATCAACGTATGAATAAAAAACACCGTAGATTGAATCAGGCCTAATTATCTCAACATTCATTTTAATGGTTATATATCTTGTGTTTATATAGATGATTCACAGTTTTTGGCAACCAAGATCCTATGTGACCACAATCTTCAAAGATGTGGACTGAATCTCA
>NC_090728.1:32485905-32490905 GCF_036898095.1 Palaemon carinicauda
TACATAAATAAATATATATATACATATATATAAAAAATTAATATAAATATATATAAATATATATATATATATATATATATATATATATATATATATATATATATATATATATAGTAAATGTGGGTCAGTGGCTGGGACCAGGCTAGCCTACGCTTGTGAACACTTGTCAATTCCGATGTATATGAATGCCTTCTCCAGCTGACAGTGAAAGATTGCTGTTCCTAGCAACTTCATCCTAAGAAACGGGTTACCGGGCACCAGTGGTCTCTCCTCCTGCGGCCATTCCCAAGCTGGAACAGATAGCATCGAAGGAGGCAGAAAAAAAGTTTGAGGCTAGAAACCTCTCTCTAAGCTTAACATAGTTTGCCTCTGGAAACCGTGGCAGCGAGCGGTCGCGACATTATTTTTCCCGCCAACATGTGCGGCAGAAGAAAAACAGAGCAGCAACCGCAAACCGCGCGGCGGCGGTTGCGCGGCAGCGGCGAAAAAATGCCGCCAGCAGATGTTATCCTATGGGACCTGACATACTAGAGAAACCGACGGCACGCGCGGTCGCGGTTGCCGCTGTCTGTTTTTCTTCTGCCGCACATGTTAAGCTATGGCTACTGACATACTATGGCGCGCGCGGCTGCGGGAAAACATTTATCTTTTTGGTATATATACATATTTCTACTAATGTAAGTAGGTTGAAAATCTCCATGTATTACTTCTATTATTTCCTTGTTTTCAGTGCTTAATTATAAATGCTAATTTCACCAATATGGGTAGAAGTGGCTTTAAACTAACAAGATAATACTATTATTATATAATTATGCAGTACTATCTACTGCAATATTTATCGCTAAAAGCAAAACTGTACTTGACTGTTTTCTAATATAATTCCCTCAGCTCGCTATCAACCCAAATTTGACAACCCTGCCTGTGATGACTTTGATCTGCAGTAGCTTCGAAGCAGTCGTCAGGTGCACTTCTTTTCTCGCTCACACTCCTGTTTTAAATGAATTCCTAATAATATACAGATATCAATAGTGAACCTTTTTGAATATGTCTTCGGAAGTGATTATTTCTATGGTAGAGCAACAGCCTGCCATCTGGGACAAGGGTCGGTTTGCCGATATAGTAAGTCAGGTTCAAAGTTTCGCGGTTTGCTGCTGCCGCGCGCGGTACCGGTTTGCGCTTGTAGTATGGCATTAGCTTCACTCAAACACCTCGTGAATCGCCTGAAGCGAGTATTCTTAAGACGTAGTATGCACGAAGGGAAAATGTGTAAGGTGATCCATTATATATATATATATATATATATATATATATATATATATATATATATATATATATATATATATATAATATATATATATATATATATAAAATATGTCTTAATGGTGATTATTAGTTATTGGATGTTGCAACTAATTAAATAACTGGGGGTCATCATCTTATTCAAATACCAATTCTTCATTATTCCCTTTACGACTATAAAATGAGAATCGGTGGTCTCCTTGAAAAGTCATGATTTTAACTTGGTTGGAGTGTTCAGTCATAATGGCAAGACATGAACTTTTGCACTTGAATTCTATTTCGAATGCAGCATTTGATATAGAACATTAAACTTCCATTTTTGTCCCTATATCATGCAAGTTTCAAAAACATTTATAATAAAAAAAAATCCATATAGCAAAGAACTACTACGTATGAGATGGTTCATAATCCTCTTACAAGGCACTATAATGTTTTAACTATCATGACACATTATTGTCAATGGCAAATTTCGGCAAAAGAAATCAAATTGAAGGGAAAAAATTAAAAGTTTTCATTAGCAAATTTCGGCAAAAGAAATCAAATTAAAGGGGGAAAAATTAAAACTTTCCTTAAGAAAGGAAATACTTCACTCAATCATTGACAAAAAAATTTATATTCCTAAACCGGTAAAAAAACAAAAACACTTTCTGTATCTCTCTATGAACATAATCCTAAACAAAATTGTCGCTCTTATATACTGTACATTTAGAATTTGTCATTTCAGAATTCCGTCATTATCAGCCATCCTGGAATCATGTTCTACTTCCTCCTTTCTCCCCTTGCTTTCTGTATATCTTTTCCTTCTCCTTTTCTTCTTCTCCCACTAACAAAGGAGGTTGAGTCAAGTGGAATATTTGGATGAGCGCCCCGAGACGTCCGACCCACCATCATATGAATGTAGGGCTGTAAGTGGGGGGGGGATTCCCTGAGAAATCTGTATTCTTGCAAAATTGCCAGGAATCTTAAATTTTACCTTTCTCGAATTAGCTCTACATTGCGTAATAACTAAAAAAAAATAATACATAAAAAAAATTATTCATATGCCTCTGGATAAATCTGGAAAAGTTTGGTAAGACTAAATGTCTGGCCTATTCTTTATATATTTGCCTCTGTCCTCATACACCTGACAACACTGAGATTACCAAACAATTCTTTTTCCCCGTAATTGCTCTGTAGCTACTTTCCACTTGCTAATGGTAGAAGAGGCTCTTTAGGTATGGTAAGCAGCTCTTCTAGGAGGACACTCCAAAATCAAACTATTATTCTCTAGTCTTGTGTAGTTCCTTAGCCTATAGTATTACAGGCTCTTTGACTCTATTTACAGATGTCTTACCTCTAGCAATAGAGGGTCTTCGGCCTTTATTTTGAGACACCTTACCTCTAGCAGTAGAGGAGCCTTGGCCTCAATTTTCAAATGCATAACATCTAGCATAAGACCTCTTTACCCTCTATTTTTAGACGCCCTACCTCTAGCACTAGATGCTCTTTGACCTCTATTTTGAGGTGTCATACATCTAGCATTAGCGGTTCTTTGACTTGTATTTCAGGAGCGTTACCTCTAGCATTAGAGGCTCGTTGACCTATATTATGAGTTGCCTTACATCTAGCATTAGAGGCTGTTTGGCCTCTATTTTGAAGTGCCATATTTTTTGCATTAGATGTTCTTTGATCTCTATTTCGAAGGGCCTTACCTCTAACATTAGAGGCTCTCCGAGCACTTTTTTAAAGGGCCATACTCTAGCATTAGAGGCTCTTCAACCTTATTTGGAGGTGCCATACTTTAGCATTAGAATTTTTTTACGTCTATTTTTAGTTGCGATACTTCTAGCATTAGAGGTTCTTTGACATTTATTTTGAGTTGCGATACTTCTAGCATTTGAGGCTTTTTGACCTCTTATTTTGAGGTACTATACTTTTAACTTTAGAGTTTCTTGGACCTGTATTTTAAGGTACCTTACGTATGGCATTAGAGGATCTTAGAGTACCTATTTTAAGGGGTCATACTCTAGTATTAGAGGCGTATTAACTTCGTTTTTTGAGGTACCATAATTTTAGCATCAGAGGTTCTTTGACGTCTATTTTGAGGAGCCTTACCTATACCATTTGAGGCTCTTTTACCTTTATTTTGATGTGCCATACTTGTAGCATTAGAGGTTCTTTTACCTCTATTTTGAGTTGCCTTACCTATAGCATTTAAGGCCCTTTGACCTCTATTTCAAGGTACCATACTTTTACCAATAGAGATTCTTTCACCTCTGTTTTCAGGTGCCTAACCTATAGCTTTCAAGGTTCTTTGACCTATATTTTGAGTTGCCTTACATATAGCATTAAAGGCTCTATGACTTCTATTTGAGTTGCCTCACCCAAAGCAATACAGGGTCTTTATCCTCTATTTTGAGCTGCCTTACCTATAGCATTAGAGGTTCTTGTAGCACTTTTGAGTTTCCTTACCTCTATCAATAAAGGCTCTTTGACCTCCATTTCGAGGTGTTTTTCTTCTAGTAGTAGAGGTTGTTTGACCCCTATTTGTAAGCGCCTTATGTCTAGCATTAGTGGAACTTTAACCTAGATTTTGAGGTTGCATACTTTTACCATTAGAGGCCCTTTGACGTTTACTTTGAGGAGCCATACTTCTAGCAGTAGAAGTTCTTTTTCCTCTTATTCCAAGGCGCCTAACCTTTAGCATTAGAGGCATTTTTACCTCTATTTTGAGGTGCCATGCATCCATCATTAGAGTCTCTTTTACCTCTATTTAGTGGTGCCTTTTCTCTGGCATTTGAACCTTGTTGAACTCTAATCTTGTCCTGCCATTTAACTTTTTTGTATGTAATTTCAGACGATTTTATTTCCAAATTTTACTCAACCCAGCCATTGTCTGATTTGGTTTTCCTAAATACTTAAGTGATTGTAGGTCATTAATCCTTTCTCCCTCTAATTATATTCCATTCTTATCATTTCTGTTTTTCTTCTATTTATTTTCAGCCCAACCTCGTGTGATATTTCATGCATTCTGGTAAACAAGCATTGCAAATCCTGTTGTGTTCTGCTAACAAGGACAGCATTATCAGTATAATCTAGGTCCCCTAAATTCGTATAACGAATCCAGTCCAATCCTTCCCCACCATATCCGACTGTTCTACGCATTGAAAAATCCATGAGTTGGATATACAGCATAGGTGACAACACATTCCCTTGGAGTACTCCGCTGTTCACTAGAAGTTGATTTTATATGACTCCATTAACATTACCTGGCACTTGCCATGCTCATGAACATAATTAATCAAATTCACATATTTAAAAAATCCCATAATAATGCAGGAATCTACAAAAAATTGGCCGGTGCACACTACCAAAGGGTTTTTATAATCCGTTTATGCCATCAAAAGTGAATTTCTATATTCTACGTATTGTTGTATAACATGTCTCAACATGAAAATTTGGTCAGTGAAACTTCTACCTTTTCTAAATTCCCTCAGCTTTCCATTAAACTTTCTCTTCAGTCTCTTTTGAATAAGCATACCATAATTATTGCAATCAGTCAGGTCTCCTTTTCTGTCATTTTCACCAACATTCCTAACTCTCATTCATCAGGCTTTGCCTCTTCCTGCCACATTCTGCAAATTAATTTTGTAAGTACAATGGGAGTCACTTCACTTTCGACTAGTATCATCTCATGGGTTATTCCATCATATCCAATAGCT
>NC_090728.1:32495905-32510905 GCF_036898095.1 Palaemon carinicauda
TTGACCTTTGACCTTTAAATGGAAGACCTGAGTCCTTTACAGATATACCAGATGATTATCCAGTGTCAATTATGGCGATTGTATCTTGCTATCTCAAAAGTTATGGCCATCGCTAAAACTTACGTTTCATTTCATCTCTAAGTTTATTTATTTCTTTGATCAATCTAACGCAGCACTTCAGTTGAATTAGGCCTAGTGGATTCTATGGATAATGAAAGAGCTCAATCCTTTATAGCTTGAAGTTAAAACAAGGGTTAAATTGTCATTAGAATTTTAATCTCCTATAATTATGATCTTGAAGTATGATCTTAACCAAAACGTTCTCTATTGCGTTACAAACAATTCCTCGTATAAAGTTAATTGTGAAAACCTATTGTCAACCTGCAAGGTCAAACCATTTCGAGTAGAAAGTTATATGCAGACACCTAACGTTCTCTCTCACGCACACACACAGACACACACACACACACACACACACATATATATATATATATATATATATATATATATATATATATATATATATATATATATATATATATATGTATATATACTGTATTTATATTATGTGTGCGTATATCACTCAACATTATATGTACCGTATTGGTTGAAATCCAGGTTGTTTCATTAAACCCCTCTTCAAACATTCAACAATCCAGTAATAATCAAGATTATATTATATGGAGCTCCAAATATGGTAAAAAATCTATTTCAATGCAACGAGTATTTGGCCTTCATCAAGCGAGTGACAAGTTGAGCCTCTTGCGAGCCGATGTAAAGGCTTTACTGAATTGTTGAAATATTCTATGCGAGATACCGAAAACTAGCCAATCAGCGCATTTGTTTACATCGCTTCCGAACCAATCAGCAGTAGCGTCCAGGGCACGCTTCCGTGGAAAGTTTTATTAGTTAGTGCTGTGCTAAGATTCTGCTTAATTATTCGCATTTATTCGGTGTAATTCTCATCATTGGTCATTAACCTTGTTCTCTTGAGTAACTCAATTGAGGGACTTAATATTGAGGTTAGTAAGATCGCTGTAACATCTGCAAGTGCAGTGAAAAAGAAGGAAACCAAAGTGGCCGTTGGTGGTTTTTATGGGGAACGACTTTTTGTCTGACGTCACGTGATCTAATTTTGAAGTTAAGTGATTATAGGCCTTGCCTTACTGTTCATTTAGGATATTGCAAAACACTAGTACATTCACTGATGATGATAGGCGAGAAAATTGGGCTGTCTATATTGCGAAGCTGAAATCTTAATTCGGGCAGTTGTATGAAAGCTTTGGGAAAAATGTTCCACCCAAGAAAATTGGCCTCCCTTGCCGCTACTAAAACAATGCTTTAGTGTGTTGGACAAGGAGGCAAGTGATGATATTTTCAAGTGTTACTGGACTAGTGTATGGATAGGGCAATTTTCAAGCTATGAAAAGACCAAGGAAGAGGATAGCGTACTGTAATAAGAGCTTTACTTTCCACCAGGCTGCGTTTCTCCCGATTCCCGCGATAACTTCCGTGATAATGAAGCCCTTTATGGAGAAGTTATCCCAGATTGTGACAGCCGTCAAGGGCATGAGAGGCCCAGAGTTCGGCATGAAGATTATCTGAAAGTGATTGTCTTATCGGCCAAGAGCGCATTACTATGTCCAAGACGTCATTAATGAAGACAGGGAGGAAAATTCATTATCCTGATAGTGACTGTCTTTAACTACGATATATCAGTGCAGTACTGTGGCATTGCTAAGTCCTCGTCGTCATAGTGTTTCATCATTCCTCCTCCCCACCCCACTTCTCATTGAGGAATCCTGCCAAACTACAAGAACTTCTAATTTTGAGTGAGTACTATGACACTAGTTTTTCCCATTATATAGGCGAGACCTGTAACACAATGTTTTACCATTGTCCTTTTCAATGTATTTTCATCCTTTTGCTCTAATCACCATTATCTTTTTTTTTTTTTATAATTCTCTCTGACATTATATTATAGGATAATCATTATTGTTTATCGTATGTTAATGTGTAAAATTGTAGTAAGAAATTTTTGCATTTATTCTTTTTGTAGGAGACTTTTTATTCCTTTTCTATTAACGAAATGCTGCACAATTTAAAAAAATATATTTGGGATGTTTTGCTTAATAATTTTGAAGCATTGATAATAGAATAACGATATGAGGTAGGAGTTAGTGAGCATTTTTTATAAAAATTAATTTCGTACTTTACAATTGGATTTTTGCCATTATTTTGCGGAGACTTCAAACATTATTATTTTCCATCAACATTTTCCATACATTTTATTTTTCTGCACTGATATATTTTCCATGATTGTCATTATTGTTTAATGTTTTTTTATTGTGTAGGATTAAGTAGGAAATTTATTTAAGTTTTTTTTTTCTTTTTAGGAAATCTCTGTATCTTTTTTTGTGGGTTGTGGCAAAACGTTTTTCATTTGCTACCAACGAAGCATTTCATTAAAAAAAACATCTATATTGGGAATTTAAGTCATGAAAATCTTAAAATATTATTAATGAAATAACTATGGGTTTGGAGTTGGGGAGCATTTTTTTCATAATTATTACCGTAGTACATTACAAAAAAAAGAGGGGTAGTCAGTAGAGAGCATGCCTTCACCATGCCAAGCAATCTGATTTTGCTCTTAATTCCACTGTGTACTTGTACTAAGATGTATTTTCTTCAAAATCTAAAGCATTTGTCCTTATGCCATAGCCCACATGTCCGCTGGGTTTCACTGAAATTGATTCTGTAGTTTTTCCAGGTGTGTTTTTGCATAATGTTCACAAAAATTAACATTGCTATTTTTTTTTCCAAAGTACTGCCGCGTAATTTTACTTTGATGTATTTTCTTTAAAATCTAATGGATTTGTCCTTGGGGTCAAACCCCACATGTCCACCAAGTTTCGTTGAAATTGGTTCTTTAGTTTTTGCATAATGTTCACAAAAATATAACATTGCGATAATTTTCATAGTATTGCTGCGTACTTTTACTTTCATTTATTTTCTTTAAAATCTAGTAGATTTGTCCTGATATCATACGCCCCATTTCTACCAACTTTCGTTGTGTAGTTTTTGCGTAATGTTGTTCATAAACTAAACATTAACATTGCAATTATTTTCAAAGTACTGCTGCATACTTGTACTTTTATTTACTTTATTCAGAATGTTACAGGTTCATCCTTTGGTCATACCCAACTTAAATACTTAGTTTGGTCAAACTCGATGTAAAAGGTTTTGTGTAAAGTTGATCACAAATAAACAAACAGGGGTGAATACATATCCTTTGCATTTTGGCGAAGGCAATGAAAAACTGTTACTATCACGACCTTTGGCCTCACACAAAGTTACGGAACTTTTAAGCAAAAATTAAATGAACACTTTTTAACCAAATCACACAGGGCCAGTCACAAATAATAAATCAATTTTACAATATAACCTGTAATTACAAATACACTTCACTTCTTTCTAATTGAACACACAATATCACCAATGTTTGAATCAATATTAACGTTTGAGAAAAAACTTTCTCTCTCTCTCTCTCTCTCTCTCTCTCTCTCTCTCTCTCTCTCTCTCTCTCTCTCTCTCTCTCTCTCTCTCTCTCTCTCTCTCTCTCCCCTATACAAACGTTGGAATTTGCGTGTATTTATATATTTCAAAGAATTATATGTATGTTTTAATAAATTATTGCGGTATACCATTTATTTAAACTATTATATTTGTATTATCAGTCTTAATCATTATCTGTTACTTGGTTTATTAATGTCTTTAGGAAGTTTCGTCTTTTGAGATTTACTTATTATTTAGTTAGACCCAACTTGTGAAGGTTTAAATGCTCAGTTTGCCCTTCCTCGCCTTATTGTTATATGTGACGTGAAGTTCGCCTATAGGCCTAGAAAAAAAAAAAAAAAAAAAGAGACTGGAGAAATTTCACAAATCGTACTTTATGGCCAAACAGATACCCTTTATAAGTTACAATATTTGATGTAAATATTTATTGTTGCTACCTGCCATATAGCCATGCCATAGTATGTTAAATAGCCAAAACTATAGAGCCATATTATTATTATTATTATTATTATTATTATTATTATTATTATTATTATTATTATTATTATTATTATTATTATTTTACATACGTTGCTATTGTAGAATTTGCACATTATTGCTGTAGGTGAATATGTCTGACCCGATTATAGGCTTCAGTTCGTAAAGTAAAATGAAATAATAGAGGTAGAAATAATTATATTTCTAATAGCGGAGATAACACACCACCTCCCTTATTTACTTATTTGTCATTATTTCTTCTCCCTGAATAAACCCCTCGAGAGATTACACCTATTTAGGCAGCGTTGACTATAACCTAAGAAGCTTAGGTTATAATTTTGATAATTCGTTGGAAGTTTCGAAATCAATACTTTAACTTTTGTATTAAACACAAAATGACATAAACAAAATCAAATAACTTTGAATTTATAACCTAAATGCATTAATCGTTATTATTAGACTACAGGACTAAGCTTAAATTACTTTCCCTCTTGACGCCATGTTTCCCACTCAGACTTTATATACACAGACAGTTCAAGGAATAGTCTGACGGAATCACGGTGTTCAGATGGATTCGAGCTTGCTTTACGTATTAATTTTTGTTCTGAAATATTATTCTAGTTTGAATTCTATTAAATTTTTGATCTGATTTTAATAACGATCTAATTTTTTTCAATTATAAAATTTTTCATAACAGTGGACCAATGTATCTCATCATAATACACATGTTTACAAAGTGAAATATAAGTTTTAATACTAAGTGGCAACTTAGAAGAACGCTTTTCCGATGCAAAAATAAAAAAAAATATCACCATTTGCCCTCACCACTTGGCCATGCATTAGTAGAGGAAGAGAAGTAGGAAAAGGATAAGAAAGAGTTGATGATGGGAGGAGAGAGAGAGAGAGAGAGAGAGAGAGAGAGAGAGAGAGAGAGAGAGAGAGAGATCAACAACAGACCAAAGAAAGCCTGTTGCTGATTTGCTGGATATCCGGGGGACATCAGTGACAGAGTACTCTCTTTCTATCCTGCCTGTCTCGGAACCCCAAACCGAGAGGTAGTCCTGAATCGGAAGATACCCAAGAGGAAGGATCCTCAACGGAGTCGATTTCTTAGGGCTTGACCCGAATCAGGACTCTTGGAAAACCCGAGTCTCTTAACTTTAGGTTATCCAGGACGGTACGGATACGGATGAGGATAGGGATAGGGAAGTAGGGAATATGGGGAAAGGATAAGTACCCCTGGATACAATCCAGTTTATAGCCCGAAGGCAGGTACTCGGGATGGGAAAGAATAAGGAAAAAGGAAGAAAGAGAAGTACAGGAGAAGAATAAAAGAGAGGGGCAGACCCTCTTGCGATATTAGATAGTATTAGAATCAGTTTGATAAAAGAAAAGAAAGGCAGGGAAAGGAAAGGTTTTTTGTTCTATGTCTAGTCCTTGCTACAGGAGTCTGACGGTCTGACATCTATTTTGATGGTTAAAAAAAAAAGTTATGATTGTTGGAAAATAATGATGATTTCAGGACGATACAAATATCACTGCCATTACTTCTCAGAAAATATTCTCCATTTAAATAGACGCAAACATTTTATGCAGTTTATAGATTTGTTGTTAAATTTATAATTTCTTATAAAGGACAATTATGAAGAATTTAGTTGTCTTTAATACTAATCATCATTGCAGCTATTCATGAATTTGAGATTTTCTTTTTCTTTTATCAAATAAATCAGTATTATGATGGCCAAGGGTAGGCACCCGCTGATACTATTGCTAGAAAGTTGTTGGGTAATGTGATGGCAAGATAGCACTACGTTGGATCCTTCTCTGGTTAAAGCTTATGTTTCCTTTGCCTAATTTTCGAGTCAACACAATATGAATCTCTCCTATGACTATTAAAGGCAAAGACTGAATAACAATATTTTTATTCAGATTTGATCTGAAATAAAATAGTTTATTTATAAAATCATTGATTACAGATTTTATGTTAATTTACTGTACAGAAGATGAAAAGAATATAACTAGAAGGAGAGGGTTGACTCAAGCGGCCGACCCTGCTATACAATGGGAATGATGAGGTCAATAGAAGCAGACAGTGACTTGAGTAGCTAAACCCATCTATAGTCTATGGGTTGCAATGAGAGCATAGCTGTTAGTAACAGGGTTTTCAATTAAGGCTCAGCAATAGCTTATTAGGAGGCAGCGAGGTCTCTGGTGTATTGCAATAAGTATAAAATGATTAAAAGATGTTATCTACAATCTACAGGAAATATATCGACCTTTCAGTGGTCAGAAATTTAGTCTGAAGACTGTGTCACTGAGAGGTGCTTTAAAGATAAAAGACTTTTCACCCTCAACTTCAATACTCCATACTTGTTAGGCCTATAAATATTTCCATTCCTTAACTTGAATATCCTGCCTAGAATATCCACTGAACGGTCACAAATAATTTTTTTTTACGCCATGCCAACAGTTATTTATTGTTATCGTTTATTATTTGCCTGTCCTGGTTGACTAAATCATCATGCTTGTTTTGACATTGACCAAAGATATTCCTCCTTTCGTATTTAATGTTTTTAGGACGCATGTAGCTTAGAAAATATTCTCTCTCTCTCTCTCTCTCTCTCTCTCTCTCTCTCTCTCTCTCTCTCTCTCTCTCTCTCTCTCTCACACAGAGATATTGGACCCTGACATCGAAATTATGTAAAAATTGGAAAATACTTGGATCCAAAAAATTAAATTTCACGGGATTAAATCTCAAGATTCGTAATTAATTTGAATGATTATTTAGAATGAACCAGTTCATAAGAGAAAATAATCTCTCCAGTTCAGAAATATTTCCACATATCCCTCACCTATTTCTGTTGTGAAACGCGGATGGAAAAATGAAGAGACTCACTGGCTCAGTAATGGACAAAATTTGAAATCTTCGTCGGGGTTGAAATATTGAATAAGTAAACTTCCAGACAGACTCGTCCCGCCTCCTCTTGGGCTTCTGGATAAACCTGGAAAGGTTTGGCACGAATAAATGCTTAAGGTCGGGGAAAACCAAAGTCTATCAACAACAACAACAACAACTATAACAATAAAGAAGGGTTGTGTGTATACGGAATGAGCAAATTCAATAGCTGTAAAAATGACCGAATAAGGTTTTTCCCAATTTTCATTTTGCAATCGAGGGAATATATGTGATATTGTGATACCTTTTATTTCTTTATTATGTCGTATATCCTAAAACCTTATAATATACTATACGTCGTCTTTGATGTTATTATTGTTTGTTTTCCTTTCACGGGTAACTTTGCTTTCTCTGACATTCTGAATAGATTTAGCAAATCGAGAGTATTGCTAGAAATATCAATAAGGTATCTGTTTTAGGTGTGTGTATATATATATATATATATATATATATATATATATATATATATATATATATATATATATATATATATATATATATATAATTTCGAAGTGGAGATATCTTAACGTGGTGGAAGGGTTTTTTTACGCCCATAACTAGGTTGGTTTGCTGTAAGCAATCAGCATAAAATCTTCCACCACGAAACCGCAGTGACCAACGTGGGGATGAAAATGGGGAAACCTCAGACATGAATAAGGATACTACCGCTAGAGAGTTATGGGATCCTTTGACTGGCCAGACGACACTTCATTGGATCCCTCACTGTGGTTACGGTTCACTTTCTCTTTGCCTACACGTACACCGAATAGTCTAGCCTATTCTTTACAGATTCTCCTATGTCCTCATACATCTGACAACACTGAGATTACCTAACAATTCTTCTTCGCCCAAGGGGTTAACTACTGCACTGTAATTTGTCAGTGGCTACTTTCCTCTTGTTAAGGGTAGAAGAGACTATAATTATAGCTATGGTAAGTAGCTCTTCTGGGAGAAGGACACTCTAAAATTAAACCATTGTTCTCTAGTCTTGGGTAGTGCCATAGCCTCTGTACCATGGTCGTCCACTGTCTTTTGTTATAGTTCTCTTGCTTGAGGGTACAATCGGGCACACTATTCTATCTATTCCTGGCCACGCTCTTAGTCATAGAGTAATGAAACTTTCAGGGATTAATTGCTATGTTAAGACCTGGAATTAATTCAATTTTGAAACTTCTAGGTCAAAAGTAAAAGGTCAAGGTCGACGGAAGTAACACTAACCTTAACCCTAAGTTCATTCTGGGAAAGGCAAGCTGGTTTCAAGGAATAAGCTGTCGTGGTGGAGGTCTGCTCTCTCAGATTTTCTAGTTTTCAATTATTTTTTAATATATAATTCATCCGTTATGTTTCTATTTCCGTCTGCATTGTGCTGTTCTCCGTATTGAAGCCCTTTAGTCCTTAACATCCTGCTTTTCTAAATAGGAATATTGAAGATAATGATTATAATATGTGTACCTCGGAGAATTCCACTTGAACACATATCAGCCAAACTATAGTCTAAACCTTTCCTCATTATTCAGAATCACTCTCAAGGTCTAAAGTTATTTAAGCATATAATCTAACAAGGAATATTGAGCAGTGGAAAGGTTCAAGACAATTCTAAAATATCTGTTAGGGTTTTTATCCGCATAGGAACAAACTAAAAATCTCAAAAATAATTTGTAGTTTTCGTTGCTGTGCAAACTCATTTATTGGACATAGAAGGGGTACCGTATTTCAGTTGTAGGTATTAGATATATAATGAATGTAGGGATACCTTAACGTGGTGACCCATAATCAGTAAAGCTGTACTAATAGAGCCACCCATACTAGGCTCCTTTGCTAAGCGATTAGACTTAAGTCTCCTCCGTCCATCACCAATCCGCAATGTCCAGCGTTGTGATGAAATGGCCAAACCCCGGGCGTATTAAAGACATATCTGAGGCCTTTGTCCTGCAGTGAACTAGAAACGGCATCATTTGCTGTAGTTGAATATAAGAAATGATGAAGTCTGTACTTTTATATGTGCCATGCATTTACATACAGGGATAATTATGCTCCAAGAGAATATGTGGTATGATACAGTGAGTAATAAATGCATATTTATAAATAGAAATTCATATGAGTATCTATCTTTCCCTGTCTCTGATTAAAAGATAAATTATTGCACTGTTACCATTAAAGGAAAGGTGAATTCATCGCTTTTAACATCAGCGCAGCCTTCGTAAGACCACTAGGTCCCAAAACTTAACAAACGGTTATGCTAGTTAAAGAGAACAGAATATAACCCCCTCCCCATATAAGGTTTGTTTACTTTCAAAATAAAACCGATTGCAAAAGTCGAACGGCTGAAATCCGAAGAGCCGGTGAACAATTCGGCTCTCCAATATCATACGGTGGAAACTTTGCTTTTAGTTCGCAATTATTTCTGGCATTATAAGTTTGATTTATTTATCTTTAAACAGTTCATTTCAAAGTTGATTTGATATCGTCCAAAAGGATACAAATATTTTAGTTTAATTCAGAAGCGGTTTGCCTACTTCATCACATGTTATACAATGCAAGGCGGTGGTTTCCTGTCATTTCGATTTCAGGGTAATAATATTTGGTTATTTACCTTTGGTTGTGTAGGTTTGTGCTTAGTGAAAGGACTGTTGGATGTCTCTCTCTCTCTCTCTCTCTCTCTCTCTCTCTCTCTCTCTCTCTCTCTCATGCAAACGCTGGAATTTACGTGTATATATGTATTTCAAAGAATTATACGTATGTTTTAATAAATTTTTGCTGTTTACCTTTAATTAAACTATTATATTTGTATTATCAGTCTTAATCATTATCTATTACTTGGTTCATTAATAAGTTTCGTCTCTTGAGATTTACTTTTTATTTAGTTAGACCCAACGTGTGAAGGTTTAAATGCTCAGTTTGCCCCTCCTAGACATGAAGTTCGCACTTCTATAAATAAAATAAAGAGACTGTGAAGAAATTTCACAAATAGTACTTTATGGCCACATAGGCACCCTTTATAAGTTACAAGATTTGATGCAAATATTTAATGTTGTTACCTGACATATAGCCATGCCCTATTATGTTAAAAAGCCAACACTACAGGGCCATATTATTATTATTGTTATTATTATTATTATTATTATTATTATTGGTGTTGTTGTTGTTGTTGTTGTTGTTATTCGAGTTATATTGCTATTGTAGAATCTGCACATTATAGGTGTTGGTGAGTATATGTGACCCGATTATAGACTTTCTTTTGTAAAGTAAAATTAGATAATAGAGGCAGAGTTAATTACATTTGTAATAGCGAATATAACACACCATGTTGCTTATTTACTTATTTATATATCATTATTTCTTCTCCCTGAATAAACCTCTTTAGAGATTAGACCTATATTGGCAACGTTAACTATAATCTAAGCTTTAGCTTATAATAATTTATTGCAAGTTCCGAAACCACGACCCTAACTAACTTTTGCCTTATACACAAAACGACATAAGCTAAATCAAATGATAACTTTGAATTCATAACCCAAATGCATAAATTGTTATCATTAGACAACAGGACTAAGCTTACCTTATTTTCCCTCTTCCTCACACAGACTTTATCTACACAGACAGTGCCAGGAATAGTCTTAAGAAGTTACGGTGTTCAGAGGGATTCTTGCTACATTAACATATTTAATTTTTGATCTGATTTTTATAACGATCTAAATTTTTCAATGATGTAATTTTTCCTAAGAGTTGAACAAAGTTATCTCATACATGCACATGTTTACTAAGTGAAGTAAATATAAGTGTTAATACTAAGTGGCACCTTATGAACAACGCTTGTCCGATGCAAAAAAAAAAAAAAAATAATAAAATAAGAGTATCACCAGAAACCCCCCCCCCCAACCCATGAATTTGTAGAGGAAAAGAAGAAAGAAAAGGATAAGAAAGAGTTATTGATGGAAGTAAACGAGAGAGAGAGAGAGAGAGAGAGAGAGAGAGAGAGAGAGAGAGAGAGAGAGAGAGATTCAACACCAGACCAAAGAAAGCCTGTTGCTGTTTTGCTGGATAACCGGGGGACGTCAGTGACAGGATACTCTCTTTCTATCCTGCCTGTCTCGGAACCCCAAACCGAGAGGTAGTCCTGATTCGGAAGACACCCAAGAGGAAGGATCCTCAACGGAGTCGATTTCTTAGGGCTTGACCCGAATCAGGACTCTCGGAAAACCCGAGTCTCTTTACTTTAGGTTATCCAGGACGATACAGTTCGTTCGTTCGTTCAAGATTGCCATGCCTCATAGCATGACACGGGCTCTTGTCCTAGACAGCCCGTAAGAGAATAGCTATCTGGAATGAGAACTCCTAAAGGAGCAATATGGTTTATTAAAAGAAGAGGTAGAATTGGAAAGAGTCTGGAACAGGAAAAGGATGCAGGATAAGGAATAAAAGGATGTAGTATGAGGGATGAAGGAGAGGTAGGACAAGACTTGGCAAGGGGTAGAAAGCAACCCGAAAAAGGGGACTCCTTTTTAGGTCCACGAAAGAAAGTTTTTAGTCAGAGAAAATAGTATTGATAGTAGCAAGTCCCAGTAAGTAAAAGAAACTGGGAGAGGAGAGAAGGAGTTTTAGTAGGAGAGAAAAGGAGTAGGTTTAAGCAAAGAAGCTTATTCCTGCTCTTGGGATGGAAAAGGGGGAGGGGGCCAAAACTGTGCTGCGCTCGGTTAGCTGGCACGAGTAAGGCCCCCTAAGGATAGGGTAAGAAGAGGTTAACAGGGAAAGAGGGTGGGAGACAGGAAAAACAAGAGCTGTTTCCTTATGAGGAAGACAGCCTTGTAATAACTATTCTCCATTTAGGAATAGGGAATTAGGAAAGGGAGGATTGCAAGAGGGGAAGGATTATCTCTGCTCAGTGGCTGAGAACTGGAACTGTTGCAGGAGTTGCTGGAAAGTGGAGGTTGATGAGAGGGAAAGGACTTTGGTAAGGATCTGGAAGGCGATAGGTATGAGGTCTTGCAAGGTGAGAGACTCAATTGCTTGAGTCAAGGTTTGGGAAGGGGATGAGGATGAAGGTTGTTGCTGGTCCCTTTGGGGAGCAGTTGCAGGTCGGTGCTGATCCTTCTTAGGAACAGTTGCAGGTCGTTGCTGGTCCTTTTTAGGAGCAGTTGTAGGTGTAGATGCAGGAGCAATTGTAGATGTTAAAGCAGGAGCAGGAGTTGGCTGAGTTGGTCTTCTCTGGCGAGGAGTTCTCTGTTCTTTAGGTGGCTGGGATGGAGCTGGTTTGTTTTGGTTTGAAGAGGATGTATTCTTCATAACTGCTATCCTCTTGAGTCGCTCTGGGCAGCGCTTATTCCAAGCATGGTGTGGCTTGGAACAATTAGGGCACTTGGATGTGGTTTGACGTCCTTCTTTATGGGCATTTATGCACACTTCTGTGCTATGTCGCTGGCTGCAGATACCACAGATAATGGGGCCTCTGCATTCTTCTTTATGATGTCCAAAGCGTTGGCATCTGTAGCATCGAAGGGGCTCAGGTGTATAATCCTCGATGGGGAAAGTACCCCAGACTCCTAAGTCCAGTTTGGAAGGAACTGGACCTATAAAGGTGGCAATTAGGCGTCTAACAGGGACGTCATCCTTGCTTGTGCAGCGAACAGCACAGTCAATATTGCTGCACGAGGTAACAATAGAGATAGGCATCGTCACAGGATACCTGGTAATGACTGCCTTCTTCCTGATAAAAGCAGGATCCAGCAGTGTTAAGGTGGAGTCTTCCTGAAGGAATCTGGCTGTCTCAATGTCCTTGGGATGGATGATAAGGTCACCTTTCCTGTTAGGTCTTGCAGTGAGTTTCATGCCAGGCTTGGCAGCCATGGCAGCAACAGAGGCATAGGAGAGTTCATTGTTTGCCTGTGAAAGTCGAAACTTTGGCAGAGGCTTCTTTGGCTGTGTAGCTGGGATGTTTTCTTGTATGGCAGTGGCTTCTTGCAGGAGTGTCTGGAGGCAGTCTGTGCAGTTGCAGTCGGTGGAATGGGCCCCTTGTTCGGTCTCCATGGCATTGGAGGACTCAGGCTCGTAGGTAGAAGGAATGACTGCTGTTGCACCTGATTGCTGAGGAGTTGTAGGGACAGACAAGGACGAGTCTGTGCTCTCATTCCTTGGAGTCACTAATGGCGATGGTGGGGCTGAATTTGAAGCTGTTGAAGATGTAGAAGTCTTCTTTCTTTTCCTGCTTTCATTCTTGGCAGCAGCGAATTTATCATACTGGACAAGTTTGTCAGAGGCATCTTTGCAACCCTCACAGTTGCAGGAGACGTGGTGATTATAAACTTCTGGGTCTATAACATAGTTATGCTCTGTCACGGTGTTAAAGATGTAAGCTCGGCGCTGCAGGTAAGCCACACAGCTATCACAGTCACAAGCTTGGCCATTAAAGTAGTCTTCACAGTGTCTGTTTTTTGAAGGATAGTAATTCCATGCCCTTTTTCCTAAATGAAAAACGGACATTGTGGTTGAACTCTACGGGAATCACAGTGAAAATTTCGGGAGGTTACGATGCACATAATCCACGAGATGTTGTCGACACCGAGTCTAAGCGAACTACGATACAGACATCACTGCCATTACTGGTCAGAAAATATTCTCCATTTAAGTAGACTCAAACATTTTATGCAAAGTTTATAGATTTGTTGATAAATTCATAATTCCTTATAAAGGATAATAATTAAGAATTTAGTTGCCTTTAATAATAATTGTCATTACAGCTATTTATGAATTATATATATATTTTTTCATTCAAATAAATCAGTATTTTGATGGCCAAGGGCAGGCACCCGCTGATACTTTGGCATTATGGTACTACATTGGATCCGTCTCTGGTTAAAGCTAACTTTTCCTTTGCCCAATTCTCGAGTCAAGACAATAAAAATCGCTCCACTAACCTTAAAAGGCCTAGACTAAACAATTTTTCTAATTCAAATTTGATTTGAAATAAAATAGTGTATTTATATAATTATTGATTAAAGATATTCTGTATTTAAATTGTATTTCTTGCTGACGCTCCTGTCACTCCGAGCAACTTGCTCCGAAGCAAATTATCTCCTTGACTTCAGGGCCAAAAATTTTCATACAATTAGTTATCCTATATAGAAATAATTAAATCCCCTTATAAATATATATTATCTTGATAAATGTTTAATTCACATTAATTTTGGAATGAAATTAAAATTTTAACATTAGAAAATCACATAGATATTTAAGATATCGACATGTTATAAAACTATATTAATGAGTATATTACGTGCAGTTGCGAGTAATCGTCAGTGTTCGCTCAGACTCGGTGCTGTTAACAACTCCTCTGGATTATAATCATCGTAACCTACCGAAAATTTCACTGTGATTCCCGTAGAGTTCAACCATGTCCGTTACCATTCTTGGTAATTGGGCATGGTCTCTCTATGGAGATGTGCGCCATTGCAAGTTCCTTTATCATAGGGAATGCAACTGTACCCAATGCAACCAGTACAAACACTGAAGAATTGAACTATTTACCTTGCCTGGAGTCACCTCTGAACATATTCAAGACCTCTCAGCTCCCAGCCACAACATCAGATGTAATTGCAATTCTTGTAATATTGCATCCCAAATGATCCTTGCATATTATCAACAACAGAGCGAACGTGTTTCTGCATCTAATTACGACTCTGATTCTGAAGAAGAGTGCCCTGAACAATCTTCAACAGCTCCCATGGATTCCTCATCATTTATGTCACCTTCACAGACAGCACCTGTTGCAGCCTACCTTCCTTCTCCAGCACCGTCCTCCTCCACTGCCATGGAGGTAGTGCCTCAGGGGGCACAACCATCGAACTGCAACTGGATGTCTGTTCTTGGAGATGCACTACAGCATGCTTTGGTCAATTATATCCAAAATTCACCTGCTCACAAAGAAGCCTATGCTGAGTTTATCAACCGGCCACCTACCCAGGAAGTCATTGCTGAAGTTGTCAGCCCTCCACCTA
>NC_090728.1:32515905-32533405 GCF_036898095.1 Palaemon carinicauda
ACCTCGTGTGATATTTCATGCATGCTGGTAAACAAGCATTGCAAATCCTGTGGTGTTCTGCTAACAAGGACAGCAGCATCATTATAATCTAGGTCCGCTAAATTCCTATCACCAATCCAGTCCAATACTTCCCCACTATTTTCGACTGTTCTAAGCAGCTTATTCATCTGATATCCATTAATCTTTCACTCCAGTATTTTTTGAATAAGCAATATATATTTCCATAACTAATGTAAGTGTTATGCCTCTGTAATTATTGCAATCAGTCAGGTCTCCTTTTTTATCATTTTCACTAACACTCCTGACTCCCATTCATCAGGTTTTGCCTCTTCATGCCACATTCTTCAAAATAATCTTTTAAGTACAATGGGAGTCACTCCATTTTCGGCCAGTATCAATCATCCTTTAGTGTTTATAGGATAACCTCAACTTCACTCACACTGAATTCATTCATAGTCGCATCAAGGTCTTCATCAGCTTTAGGTATGTCAGAATATTATTTTCAAAAATTCAAAATATCTGATATTATTATGCAAATTTATAAGAAATTAGAGTTGATAACAATGTTTTTATTCCATTCTGAATTGTATTCTTTTTATCTCCGCCAAGGATGTTATAAAATCGAGTAGGTTGATTTATTTATTTATTTGTGTGTGTACGTGTGTGTGTGTGTGTTTGTGTGTGTGTGGACGACTCCATTAACCTTTGGCGGAGATCAAAAATCTCTGAATGCTCTTGTTTTTATCTGTGATTTTATGTTGTAGAAGATTGAATCACAGAAACGCTAACAGCGTTAGTGAATACCATATTGTTTATGCCATAAACAAGTCAAAAAGGTTACCGATATATACTGATTCCTAGTAACGAATATATATATATATATATATATATATATATATATATATATATATATATATATATATATGTGTGTATGTATGTATGTATGTATATACATACATACACACACATATATATATATATGTATATATATATATATATATATATATATATATATATATATATATATATATTATTTTCATACATTTATCTTATTATTCTTCAGTTTTTCAAAGATTTTTTTATTATAATGACATTCCATATTTGCGTTATGAAGGTTAAAAAGATATATAAAAAGCATTAGCAATAAATAAAATAGCTGTTGTTGAAACTAAACCTAATACATAAGTAAGGATTATTGTAAGAAATATCCTACAAGAGGGATTAGAAAAGGTAGAAGAGAATAACGTTAAAATAGTAGAATTGAAACAGTGATATTTTGGAAGATGAACCACAGAAATTAGGAAATTGAAATAGGTTAAAGTGGATAAAACCTTGTTAGAATTCTCTCTCTCTCTCTCTCTCTCTCTCTCTCTCTCTCTCTCTCTCTCTCTCTCTCTCTCTCTCTCTCTCTCTCTCTCTCTCTCTCTCTCTCTCTCGAGAATTAATCCTTCAGACGAACCATTATGATTTTCTTGAAAGAAAAGGACAAGTTTTTGAATACTAAACTTGCAACCATTCTCATTACAAATAACTGGGGGCACTTAAAAACAGATACTTTTCCAGCTAATAAGGTCTTTGATGGTTAGTTTTAACATTGTTAAGTACATAGTGGTATATATATATATATATATATATATATATATATATATATATATATATATATATATATATGTATATTATATATATATATATATATATATATATATATATATATATATAAACAGTATATAAACGCACACATCGAGACAGATACAAAATTAAAGCTTAAGGAAATGAGTAATTTGATAAGATTTAGAAAATATTAGAAAGCAGAAATCACATTTAGGTATGAATAAGATACACAAAGTATAGATCGTTGTAACATGAAGCAAGATTACACTCATAAAGGTTACATTAAATTAACCCTAATAAGTTAAACCGAATGGTTATCTACTTGGCACTGGAGACTGTAAAATATCCATTTCCTCCATTTACTGCTTAATTACAGAATGGTTATAGATATAAGTTATATGTTATTAGTTAATGGATACTAAATCGTCTTACTTGAATATAAATGACTGCGCTGAACGGATATCAAGCAATATGTTGTTTCTGGCCACGGATAATTGATATTCTCATCTTGATGAATTGGCAAAATTACTGCAAATTCATATTTAATCGATAGCCATTACGAAAACACTGGTATCGTTGCTACCGTGGTAGGTGCAAATGTTTTTCATCTGATGTTTATGCTTGTATATTATGCTTGTATATTTTATTAGTGAATTCAAGTTAGAAATTCTATAGATGATGTATGCTTGTATTTAAAGCTTCATTATGGAAGTTTACTAATAGCAATGGTTTTTTCCAAGAAGTTTAAATCATTTAGTGTCTATAAACTTCTTTGATTCAGTATTCATAGATCAAGGAAACCAAACCATTGCTGACATATATCCACACCATACAAAAAGCTATATCAGAGTCTAATGCTGATCCAATTAATTTCCTTAACAAGTATGATACAGAAATAATTCCATTATTGTTAAATACAACAATAGCATTGGAAACCGTTTCCCTCTCTCGATCCAATGGTAACCGGTTTCATACATGTGATAATTATCCCAATTAAGGTATTTGAGAACTTCTTTGCATACTCCTAATACAGGAATTAATTGCAAGAGTAGGGAGAGACTTGGCAGTGAAACATCACTTTCATCTGTGACCATATATGCAAGTGTTTGCTAAACAAGGTCAAGTGTAGATAATTCTGAGGTTTTAAACATATTTTCGAAGCCATCTATTAATTTAAAACCATTATTGCCCATGAAAAATCTTCTTCATTTTAGTTTGCTTCATCTTGTTTTGAATTTTCATTTCACCTTTTATTTACTTAAATGTATTTTAGCAGAATATATGTTTATTATATTTATAGACAAAGTGTTTTTATTTGATTGAAAACAAAACATGATTTACTTTACGTTAATAATTATAATAATAGCAATAATAATAATAATAATAATAATAATAATAATAATAATAATAATAATAATAATAATAATAATTAAACAAGTCAATCCCATTTTACTTCTTAGATGACGATCGCTCACATTTGTAAGATACCTAACATAAATTTCCACCTGAATAATGAATTTATCTTTTTGATATATAATCAAGGATTATTCATATGCACACGTCTTATTTTTCGCATTTCAGACAGTGATTCGTGAGTATCAATCTTCTATGACTTGACGGCTGATGCTTCTTCGTAAGTACAGTAATACTTTCTTTGAGATTCTCCATTTGCTCCAACTTTTCATTATACTATTTTTAGCTAACTGTACATTAGGCCATGTGTCTGTTTTATGTTTTTTTACATCATGTCAAGAGTTATTTATTGTTATTATTTGCCGGTCCCGGTTCACTATTCTTCACGCTTGTTTTGACACTGCCCAAAGATATTCCTCATTTCGTATTTAATGTTTTTTAGGGCGTATGTACCTGAGAAAAGATTCTCTCTCTCTCTCTCTCTCTCTCTCTCTCTCTCTCTCTCTCTCTCTCTCTCTCTCTCTCTCTCTCTCTCTCTCTCTCTGAAAGCATATGTATTTCAAGGTTTAGGTACCTACAGTATTCTATGTAATTTTATCCTAATCCATTCATCAATGTATTCGTCTTTCTTCACTTTTATAGTAGATGTTGTTCATTCAACCTTGGTTCTTTTTATTTTTTATGAGATAGCAACGGCCAAATGTCACGTTATATGCGTTGTAAATT
This sequence comes from Palaemon carinicauda, assembly GCF_036898095.1. NCBI lineage: Eukaryota > Metazoa > Arthropoda > Malacostraca > Decapoda > Palaemonidae > Palaemon > Palaemon carinicauda. The sequence continues at coordinate 32,519,656 of NC_090728.1, forward strand.
GCATATTTGTAAACAATGTACCAAGGAAATACGTCAACATTACCTTTTCGTGCAAACAAGATCAAGATCATCGCGTGATTTCGACTTTGTCGCTTTTATGGTTTAAAAACTGAATTTCCTTTAATTTTTTAATTCATAACAAACGATATCGGCGTCAATGACCTTCGATGTCATGATGCAAGATAACTCAAAATCAGTCAATCGTTAAATCCACTTCAAGAGGTTTATTAGGTAGTAGGTGGGCCACGGTAACAGCCACCTGTTGAGATACTACTGCTAGAAAGTTATGGGGTTCTTTGATTGGGCAGTCAATATTTGATCCTTTTTTCTGTTTACGGTTCATTTTCCCTTTGCCTACACATACACCGAATAGTCTGCCATTTATTTTGAGTTGCCTTACATCTAGCATTAGAGGCTCTTTGACCTCTATTTTGAAGTGTCATATCCCTAGCAATACATGTTCTTTGACCACTATGTTGAGGGGCCTTACCTATGACATTAGAGGCTCTGTGAACACTTATTTAAGGGGCCATACTCTAGCATTAGAGGCTCATTAACCTCTTTTTGAGGTACCATTATTTTAACATTAGAGGTTCTTTGACCTCTATTTTGAGGTGCCATACTTCTAGCATTAGAGGTTCTTTTACCTTTATTTTGAGGCGGCTAACCTATAGCATTTAAGAATCTTCGACTTCTATTTTAAAGTGCCATACTTCTCGTATTAGAGGGTCTTTGACCTTTATTTTGAGGCGCCTTACCTATAGCTTTTGAGGCTCTTTGACCTCTATTTAGAAATGCCGTACTTTTAGCATTAGAGGATCTTTGACCTCTATTTTGAGGCGCCTTACCTATAGCTTTTGAGGCTCTTTGACCTCTATTTAGAAGTGCCGTACTTTTAGCATTAGAGGATCTTTGACCTCTATTTTGAGGCGCCTTACCTATAGCTTTTGAGGCTCTTTGATCTCTATTTAGAAGTGCCGTACTTTTAGCATTAGAGGATCTTTGACCTCTATTTTGAGGCGCCTTACCTATAGCTTTTGAGGCTCTTTGACCTCTATTTAGAAGTGCCGTACTTTTAGCATTAGAGGATCTTTGACCTCTATTTTGAGGCGCCTTACCTATAGCTTTTGAGGCTCTTTGACCTCTATTTGGAAGTGCCGTACTTTTAGCATTAGAGGATCTTTGACCTCTATTTTGAGGCGCCTTACCTATAGCTTTTGAGGCTCTTTGACCTCTATTTGGAAGTGCCGTACTTTTAGCATTAGAGGATCTTTGACCTCTATTTTGAGGCGCCTTACCTATAGCTTTTGAGGCTCTTTGACCTCTATTTAGAAGTGCCGTACTTTTAGCATTAGAGGATCTTTGACCTCTATTTTGAGGCGCCTTACCTATAGCTTTTGAGGCTCTTTGATCTCTATTTAGAAGTGCCGTACTTTTAGCATTAGAGGATCTTTGACCTCTATTTTGAGGCGCCTTACCTATAGCTTTTGAGGCTCTTTGATCTCTATTTAGAAGTGCCGTACTTTTAGCATTAGAGGATCTTTGACCTCTATTTTGAGGCGCCTTACCTATAGCTTTTGAGGCTCTTTGACCTCTATTTAGAAGTGCCGTACTTTTAGCATTAGAGGATCTTTGACCTCTATTTTGAGGCGCCTTACCTATAGCTTTTGAGGCTCTTTGACCTCTATTTGGAAGTGCCGTACTTTTAGCATTAGAGGATCTTTGACCTCTATTTTGAGGCGCCTTACCTATAGCTTTTGAGGCTCTTTGACCTCTATTTGGAAGTGCCGTACTTTTAGCATTAGAGGATCTTTGACCTCTATTTTGAGGCGCCTTACCTATAGCTTTTGAGGCTCATTGACCTCTATTTTGAGGTGCCATACTTATACCATTAGAGGTTCTTTGACCTCTATTTTGAGGCGCCTAACCTATAGCATTTAAGGCTCTTTGACCTCTATTTTGAAGTGCCATACTTCTAACATTAGAGGATCTTTGGTCTCTATTTTGAGGCGCCATACCTATAGCATTTGAGGCCATTTGACCTCTGTTTTGAGGTGCCTTACTTCTAGCATTAGAGGTTCTTTGACCTCTATTTTGAGGTGCCTTACATATAGCATTTGAGGCTTTTTGACCTCTATTTTGAGGTGCCTTACCTATAGCATTTAAGGTTCTTTGACTTCTATTTTAAAGTGCCAGACTTTTAGAGGGCCTTTGACTATTTTGAGGCGCCTTACCTGTAGCTTTTGAGGCTCTTTCACCTCTATTTTGAGTTGCCTTACTTATACCATTAAAATGTTCTTTGACCTTTATTTTGAGGCGCCTAACCTATAGCATTTAAGGCTCTTTAACCTCTATTTTGAAGTGCCGTACTTTTAGCATTAGAGAATCTTTGTCCTCTATTTTGAGGCGCCTTACCTATAGCATTTGGGGCTCTTTGACCTCTATTTTGAGGTGCCATACATCTAGCATTAAATATTCTTTGACATCTCTTTGGAGTGCCATATTTCTAGCATTAGAGGCTTTTTGACCTCTAATTTGAGTTGCCTTACCTATAGCATTAGAGGCTCTTTGACCTCTATTTGAGTTGCCTTACCTATAGCAACAGAGGCACTTTGACCTCAATTTTGAGTTTCCTCACCTATAGCAACAGAGGCTCTTTGGCCTCAATTTTGAGTTGCCTTACCTATAGCATTAGAGGTTCTTGTACCACTTTTGAGTATCCTTACTTCTATCAATAGAGGCTCTTTAACCTCCATTTCAAGGTTCTTTTCTTCTAGCAGTAGGGGTTGTTTGACCCCTATTTGTGTGCGTCTTTCGTCTAGCATTAGAGGATCTCTAACTTATATGTTGAGGTCGCATATTTTTAACAATAGAGGCTCTTTGACATTCACTTTTAAGAGCCATAATTCCAGCCTCAGAGGCTCCTTGTCCTCTATTTTGATGTGCCATGCATCCTGCATTAGAGTCTCTTTGACCTCTGTTTAGTGGTGCCTTATCTCTAGCATTTGAACCTTGTTGACCTCTAATCCTGTCCTGCCATTTACCTTTTTTGAATGTAATTTCAGACGATTTGATTTCCAAATTTTACTTAACCCAAAATACTTAAATGATTTTAGGTCATTAATCCTTTCTCCTTCCAATGATATTTAATTTTCCATTGCATACTCCGTTCTCATCATTTCAGTCTTTCTTCTTTTTATCTTGATACCAACCTTGTGTGATAGTTCATGCATTCTGGTAAACAAGCATTGCAAATCCTGTGGTGTTCTGCTAACAAAGACAGCATTATCAGCATAATCTAGGTCCACTAAATTCACATAACCAATCTAGTCCAATACTTCCTCACCATCTGACTGTTTTACTCATTACAAAATCCATGAGGAGGATAAACAACTTAGGTGACAACACATTCCCTTGGACTTGCCATGCTCATGAAAAGGCAATCAAATTCACATATTTAAGAGGATGTGCATAATATATTCTTTGATGGGAAATATATGAAGATATATATAAAATATATATATATATATATATATATATATATATATATATATATATATATGTATATGTATATATATATATATATATATATATATATACACACACATACATACTAGTCAAAGTCACCCATACTAGATTGAATTGCTTTGAGCGATCAGACTAAGATCTCAAAGTATCGCCCATCGGCAGTGACAGCGTTTTGATGGAAAATGGCCAAGCTCCAAAAAGAACAATAACAAGTCTAAGGCCTTTGTCTTGCAGTAGACTAGAAAAGGTTATATTTGTTGTTTATAAATTAATAATTATTTCATAAATTGATATTTTTGCTATATTTTTAAACAGCAAATACATATAGGAAGTACATTCTATACACAACCATATATATATATATATATATATATATATATATATATATATATATATATTTATATATATGTGTGTGTGTGTGTGTGTGTGTGTGTGTTTGTGAAATATATGTATATAAATATGTAAAATATATATTATATATTATATATATATATATGTATATATATATATATATATATATATATATATATATATGTATATATATATATATATATATATATATATATATATATATATATATCATCTCCTCCTACGCCTATTAACGCAAAGGGCCTCGTTTAGATTTTGCCATTCGTGTCTATGTTGAGCTTTTAAACCAATGCTCCTCCATTCATCATCTCCTACTTCCAACATTATAGTGCTCAGTGATGGAGGCCTGGTTTTTCCAAAACTTCTACTGAACTGTTGAGCCCCATTGAAAGCTTATTGAACTAATCTCTCTTGGGGAGTGCGAAGAGCATGTCCAAACCATCTTTATCTACCCCTCACCAATATCTCATCCACATATCCCCACTCGAGTAATCTCTCTTAAAGTTTCATTTCTAATCCTGCCATGCCATTTAACTCCTAATATTCTTCTGAGGGTTTTGTTCTCAAATCTACAAACTCTGTTGGATATTGTTTCATTGTCATATCACGACTCGTGTCCATACAGTACCACCGATCTCACTAAACTTATATATAGCCTGATTTTATATGTAATTTACGGTGATTTGATTTCCATATTTTACTTAAACTAACCATTATCTGATTTGCTTTTTTCAATCCTTCAATAAACTCGTAACAGTTACTAGTTTTGATATTCAGTATTATCTTAAAAATATTAAATTCTAGATCTTTTAATAGTAATTTTTGGACTTCATTTCTCGGTTGAATATGAAAAATTAAGAACGTTACATTAGCATTAAATAAGGATGGGTAATAGTCGCTTTTCCTTAAGGCATGCGGAACTAAACCACAATAGAAATTAAAACTAGAATGCAATAAACATAAATGTACGTTTAACAAGAAAATGAGTAAGAACGTCGTAATGAATTATATATATATATATATATATATATATATATATATATATATATATATATCACTCGCAAACGCACATACTGTATATATATAAATATATATATATATATATATATATATATATATATATATATATATATTCACTCGCAAACGCACATACTGTATATATATAAATATATATATATATATATATATATATATATATTTATATATATATATATATATATATATATATATATATATATTCACTCGCAAACGCACATACTGTATATATATATATATATATATATATATATATATATATATATATATATATATATATATATATGTATATACATATGTATATAAATACATATACACAGAGGGACTCCTTCGATTCTTTCAGAAAACAATTATTTTCTATTTCATCTTCAAAGGCAAAATTTTAAAATATTGTGAAATGCTAATTAAACTAAACTTAAACTACTATTTTCACAAATTGCTTTATGAATTTATATATTGGCTGTCTTCAAATAAAAAGAAAATATAAATAAAACTTTTGAAAAGGTTGTAACGAGACGCAAAGAAAAAATTAAAATGCAATCTGGGTACGTTAAAATAAATGTTAGAATATTTTAATGTTTTTTTTTTCATACTAGTTATATGCTTATAAAAATGTATTTTCTTCGGAAAATATCAAATAAGCCATAGATCATAACAAAGCCATAGTAATCATCATGCACACAATCATAGATTAAAAAAAATATATTATTCAACCTCAAGCTAGTATCTAAGCTCCCTAGTTTTGAGACAATAAGCAAGTGCGTGTGTTTAAAGGTTTAAAGGCCACTCATGAATGGCAGAGGCAAGGGACAGTGACATTATCCTTTCAATCAGAACAATGCCATAGAGACTAACCATGTATACATATAGCGCCCAAGCCCCCTTTCCACCCAAGCTAAGACAACAAGCATGGTGAGGTTGCAGCGACCAAAGGAACTGACGAGGTTGAGAGGGACTGGAACTCCAGTCTGGCGATCACCTATCAGGGACGTTACCACAGAGGCCACTATAAATTTCAGATAAGTTTTATACTTGCATAGTTCCAGAGCTTGAGAAAAGTTTCCAGAACAGAAAAACTCAAGTTTATATGAAGAGTGCAAAATAGTTCGAAGCATTTAGTAAAGAGCAAGTGTATCTATGGTTAGTCTCTATGTCATTGGCACGGTCTCTTGCCTCTGTTATTCATGAGCGACCTTTATAACCTCCGCTTGTCATTATAATCTGGGATTTCAAATGAGTCTGGAATTATAGTTAAGGCATATGTAAGGAATACTAAAGTGAACAACGAAACCCTCGAAGACCTGAAGACAGTTACGCTTTGGAATTTTAAGTTCAAAGTCGTAGGAAGTTGTAGTAAGTTGGTTACCCCGAGGGGTCTAAAGTTAAATTCTTTCTTCCATATCTTAGATGTTAACCCAGTGGAATACACCAATTAGATACACGTGACTCTTCATTGAATAGAGATTGTCAATGATTCTAAGGTACTAGATAGCCTCTCTCTCTCTCTCTCTCTCTCTCTCTCTCTCTCTCTCTCTCTCTCTCTCTCTCTATGAATAGACTAATAGGCAAAATAAGATAGATTAAGTACATTTGGGTAACCAAAGAAAAAGGATAAGCAAAAGTCAGAACAAGTTCAATGATTCGTTTTATTTCCAAATTTCTGTTTGTAAACTTCATCCAGACATATTCTGAAATTGAAGTTATTGTGAGGCTTGGTATTTGTGATATATTCCATTATTGGTAAAGAAGAAAATACATTAAAAAAAAAAAAAAAAAAAAAAAACACGGAAAACGACGTGCAAGATTAGGCCGTTTCAAATTGGGCTCACACAAGGTTACCGAACTTTTAAGCAAAAAATAAATGAACTTCACTTTTACCCAAATCGAACAGCGCCAGTCACAAAAAAATAAATCAATTTTACAGTATAAACTGTACTTACAAATACACTTCACTTCTTTCAAATTAAACACACAATAATATCACCAATGTTTGAATCACTATTAACGTTTGAGAGAAAACTTAGTGGCTGGATAGATGGTGGTGGGGGGACTGTTGGACGTTGGCTCTTTCGGGATGTCAGGCTGGATCTCTCTCTCTCTCTCTCTCTCTCTCTCTCTCGCATGCAAACGTCGGAATTTGCGTGTATTTATGTATTTCAAAGAATTATTCGTATGCTTTAATAAATTTTTGCGGTATACCTTTTATTCAAACTATTATATTTGTATTATCAGTCTTAATCATTATCTGTTACTTGGTTCATTAATGTCTTTGGGAATTTTCGTCTTTTGAGATTTACTAATTATTTAGTTACCCCAACTTGTCAAGGTTTAAATGCTCAGTTTGCCCCTCCTCGCCTTACTGTTATATGTGACTTGAAGTTCGCATTCCTGATTTTATAATTCCTTTTGAGCATATATGCCTAGAAATAAAAAAAAAAGAGATTGTGGAGAAATTTCACAAGTTGTATATTATGTCCAGGTGGACACCCTTTATAAGTTACAAGATTTGATGCAAATATTTATTGTTGCTACCTGACATAAAACCATGCTCTAGTATGTTACTAAGTTATTATTATTATTATTATTGTTGTTGTTGTTGTTGTTGTTGTTATTAATACTATTATTATTATCACTATCATTATTATTAATATTGTTATTGTTGTTATTAATACTATTATTATTATTAGTATCATTATTATTATTATTATTGTTATTATTGTTGTTGTTATTGGAGTTACGTTGCTATTTTAGAATCTGCACATTATAGCTGTGGGTGAAATGACCTGATTATAGGCTTCCTTTCGGAAAGTAAAATGAAATATTAGAGGTAAAACTAAGTATATTTCTAATAGCAAAGATAACACACCACCTCGCTTATTTACTTATTTATTATTATTTCTTCTCCCTGAATAAACCCCCATATAGGCAGCTTTGACTATAACCCAAGTTTTGGCTTATAATAATTTATTGTAAGTTTCGAAACCACGACCCTAACTATTATTTGCTTTATACACAAAACGACGTGAACAAAATCAAATAATAACTTTGAATTCATAACGCAAATCCATTAATTGTTATCATTAGACTACAGGAGTAAGCAAAAATTATTTTCCATGTTGACGCCTCTTTCTCACACAGATTTTATATACACAGTTCCAGGAATAGTATCACGGAGTCACGGTGTTCAGATGGATTCTTGCTACATTAACATATTTAATTTTTTTTCTGATTTTTTAACGACCTAATATTTTTCATAGCAAAAAAGAAAAAAAAATATCACCAGAACACCCCACACCTAGACCATGTATTTGTAGAGGAAGAGAAGAAGGAAAAGGATAAGAAGAAGAAGAAGAAGAAGAAGAAGAAGAAGAAGAGAGAGAGAGAGAGAGAGAGAGAGAGAGAGAGAGAGAGAGAGAGAGAGAGAGAGAGAGAGATTCAACACCAGACCAAAGAAAGCCTGTTGCTGTTTTGCTGGATAACCGGGGGACGTCAGTGACAGGATACTCTCTTTCTATCCTGCCTGTCTCAAACCCCAAACCGAGAGGTAGTCCTGAATCGGAAGACACCCAAGAGGAAGGATCCTCAACGGAGTCGATTTCTTAGGGCTTGATCCGACCGAGGACTCTCGGAAAACCCGAGTCTCTTTACTTTAGGTTATCCAGGACGAATCAGACATCACTGCCATTACTTGTCGGAAAATATTCTCCATTTAAGAAGACGCAAACATTTTATGCAAAGTTCATAAATTTGTTAATAAATTAATTATTTCTTATACAGCTTAATAATTAAGAATTCAGTTGCCTTTAGTACTAAATATTATTACAGCTGTTTACGAATTTTAGATATTTTTTATCAAATAAATCAGTATTTGAATGGGCAAGGAGAGGCACCCGATGAGATACTAGTGCTAGAGAGTTATTTGATACTGTGATGGCAAGATAGTACTACATTGGATCCCTCTCTGGTTAAAGGTCATTTTTCCTTTGCCTAATTCTCGAATCAACACAATATGAATCTCTCCATTGACTTTTAAAGACCAAGACTGAATAAGATTTTTTTTATTCAAATTTGATTTGAGATAAAATAGTTTATTTTATAAAATCATTGATTAAAGATTTTGTGTTAATGTACTGTACAGATGGAAAGAATATAAATAGAAGGAGATAGTTGACTCGAGCGGCCGACCTTGCTATACAATGGGAATAATGAGGTCGAAAGAAGCAGACAGTGACTTGAATAGCTAAACCCATGTATAGTGTATGCTTTACTGTGAGAGCATAGCTGTTTGGAACCTTGTTTGAATTATACCTCAGCAATAGCTTATTAGGAGGCAACGAGTTCCCTGGTGTGTTGCAATTAAAAATGTTTATCTACAAGAACAATATCATGTTAACCTTTCAGGGGTCCGAAATTTAGTCTGAACACTGTGTCACTGAGATGTGCTTTAAAGATAAATGACTTATCACCTCCAACTTCAATACATCATTTGTTAGACCTATAATTATTTCCATTCCTTAACTTGAATATCCTGCCTTGAATATCCACTGAACGGTCACAAGTAATTTCCAAGATTTCACTGTAATTGTTGTTCGTTCGTAACTATACATAAGAGGAAAAGAATCAAAATAGATGGAGAGATGTGTCTAGAGCGGCCGACACTGTTATACAACGGGGATCATAAGGTCGAAAGAAGCAGACATTTACTTGAATAGCTAAGCCCATCTATAGTCTATGCTTTGCAATGAGAGCTTAGCTGTTAGGAACCTGGTTTTCAATTATGGCTCGGCAATAGCTCATTAGGAGGCAGCGGGTTCCCTGGAATGTTGCAGAAAACCTAAATCGAGTAAAACATATATACAAGAACAATATCATATCGACTTTTCAGTTGTCGAAAATTTAGTCTGAACACTGTGTCACTGAGATGTGCTATAAATATAAAAGACTTTTCACCTTGAACTTCTTTACTCCATTTTTTAGGCCTATAAGTATTTCCATCCCTTAACTTGAATATCCAACCTAGAATATCCATCGAACAGTCACAAATAATTTCCAAGATTTCACTATAACTGTTGTTTATTCGTAAGTATGACGGTCTAAGTTCAAATAATATGTTAGACCATGTTTGATACAATTCTTTGGAAACTTCCATTTTATAGAAAGTGAAGTGTGAAGTAGATGATGAAAGGAGAAGTATTGATTTGATAGCTCAAGATAGAGAAGACCGGCGAATGTAACCGGGGCCCTTTGCGTCAGTAGGCGTAGATGATGATGAGGATATATATAACGAATTTTAAATAAAACTCTTTAAATATAAAGATATTAAAACTGGTCATTTGGATTTATGAAAAGTTACTTTATTAAAATAGTTTCTCTTAATAAAAAGAAAAAAAAATGTTGTCCTCAGAATCTGGCTGTGAGCCTAAAGTCAAGGGATATTGTGTAATCGTTTTTACACTAATATAGATCGTATTTGCTGCTACCAAAGAAACACAATTGGAATATAAATGATGGATTTTTGAATACGGCACAAAAGCTATAATATTCCTGCTGACTGTAATGCCAAGAAGGCGAACAATGCAATGCTCTATCAATGCAGAAACTGTAATGTTATATAGGACTACAATTCAACGCTTAAATCATATAGATGCAGAAGTTGCTATGTAAGATAGGCCTACATTGCAACGCTTAAAACATATAAAACATTAATAAGGAATTTATTCTTTGATATCGCGCTACTTGAAGAATCATCTTCAACCGAAGGAGGAGGCAGGAAAAGACAGTCCTTTAGGCCTACGGAATACGATCTGGCGGTTAACTGACTGTTGTGCAAACTCGGTAAGTAAGCCATTTTCTAATCTTTCTTCCTAGTTTGGCACTTATCCTTATTTCTTCATCTGTGGCTTTGATCTAACTGATTTTATTCTTAAATTAGCGTTTTTAGATTGTCTATAAATATTCGAACCACTTAGGATTTCCTCCTCTCCTTTCTTGTTGCTGCTCCTCTCACTCCGAGCAACTTGCACAGAAGCAAATTTTCTCTTCGTTTTCAGGGACAAGAATGCTTTTACAAAGTCAGCCTATATTGAAATAATTAAATCCCCAAAATAAATATATATTTTTTTGATAAATGTATAATTCACATTAGTTTTGGAATATAATTAAGATTTATTCATTAGAAAATCACATAGATATTTGAGATATCGATATATTGAAAAACTATTTTGATGAGTATTTTGCGTGTAGTTGCGAATAATATCCTTTCGTCTTCCTGGTTATATGTCTTATTTTTGGTATCGACCATTATCATTATTTATGAATGTTACGGAGTATTCATATCCTAAGAAAGTTATAGTAGTTTGAGGCCTTTTACTAAGACCTTCTTGATTATTTTTTGACTATAAACAACTGTCTTCCTTAATGAAAGTGTAATTACATTATTCCATTTTACGCTTAATTCGGTTTTGATGGAAATAGTTATGGCAACCTTTTATGCTTTTCCACCCATTTCCGTGATTCATGTCCGTCTCCTACAATTATACAACAAAAACACTTGTAACTCGTTCTCTTCATGTTCCAAAATGTTTTATATTACTTTCTTTGCACAGGTCACCAACACCATCTCTCCATTTTCTCCAGAAATTTGCCTTTATTTTGAGCAAATTTATCCTTGCTCTCATAATTAGATAGAAATGGGAAAGTTTCTATATTAGAAAGAAACTTTGGTTGGGCCATTTGTTAGAATGTGTGCATGTAGGTGGAAGCCTAGATGAAATGAGAGCATATAATCCAGCAGTTCTAACCTTTTCTAATTCGTGACATATTCGACGAACTCTGATATATATATATATATATATATATATATATATATATATATATATATATATATATATGTATATATATATATATATATATACATATATATATATACAGTATATTTATATATATATATATATATATATATATATATATATATATGTATATATAATTATATATAAATATATATATATATAAATGTGTTTGTATATATATATATATACATATATATAAATATATATATATATATATAAATATATATATATATATATATATATATATATATATATATGTATATATAATATATATATATAAATATAAATATATATATATATATATATATATATATATATATATATAAATGTTTTTGTATATATATATATATATATATATATATATATATACACATTTATATATATATATATATATATGTATATATATATATGTATATATATATATATATATATATATATATATATATATATATATATATATATATGTATATGCAGTGAAAATATGTAATCAGTGATTTTACGAATTCACTAAACTTTCCAGTGAATACGTGTAATCACTGTGGCCTTTAATGAATACATGTAGGCAACGCCTTGTCTTATTATAATTTATTGCAATTTTCGAAACCACGGCCCTATCTAACTTTTGCTTTATACACAAAGCCATATAAGCAAAATCAAATAATGTTTTAGAATTCATAACCTAAATGCATGATAGTTATTGTTAGACCACTGGACTAAGCTTGATTATCGTCCCTTTTGACGCCCTCTTTCTCACCCAGACAATTCCAGGATAGTCTCACGGAGTCAGGGTGTTGAGAGGGATTTGTGCTATATCAACATATAAGTTTTTGTTCTGAAATATTAATCTTGCACGAATTATTTTCCATAACAGTTAATAAACGTTGTCTCATACATACGCATGTTTACAAAGTGAAATATAAATATTAATACCAAGTGGGAAGTCATGAATAACGCTTTTACGATGCACAGAAAAAAGAAAAAAAAAATAAAGTATCACCAGTTTCCCTCACCCAATGTCCATGTATTAGTAGAGGAAGAGAAGAAGGAAAAGGATAAGAAGGAGTTGACGATGAGAGAGAGAGAGAGAGAGAGAGAGAGAGAGAGAGAGAGAGAGAGAGAGAGAATTCAACACCAGACCAAAGAAAGCCTGTTGCTTCTTTTCCTGGATAACCGGGGGACGTCAGTGACAGGATACTCTCTTTCTATCCTGCCTGTCTCGGAACCCCAAACCGGGAGGTAGTCCTGAATCGGAAGACACCCAAGAGGAAGGATCCTCAACGGAGTCAATTTCTTAGGGTTTGACCCGACCCAGGACTCTCGGAAAACCCGAGTCTCTTCACTTCAGGTTATCCAAGAAGATACAGACATTACTGCCATTACTTGTCGTAAAATATTCTCCTTTTAAGTAGACTCAAACATTTTATGCAAAGTTTATAGATTTCTTGATAAATTCATAATTCCTTATAAAGGTTAATAATTGAGAATTAAGTTGCCTTTAATGATATTCGTCATTACAGCTAATTATGAATTTTATATATATTTTTTTTTTTCAATCAAATAATTCAGTTTTTTGATGGCCAAGGGTAGGCACCCGCTGATACTTTGGCATTGTGGTACTACATTGGATCCCTCTTTGGTTAAGGTAATTTTTCCTTTGCCTAATTTTCGAGTCAACACAATAAGAATCTCTCCACTAAACTTTAAAGGCAAAGACTAAATAACATTTTTTTTTAATTCAATTTTGATTTGAAATAAAATAGTTTATTTATATAATCATTGATTAAAGATATTCTGTCAATGTACTATATAGAAGATGAAAAGAATATAGATAGATGGAGAGAGTTGACTCGAGCGGCCGACCCTGCTATACAATGGGACTGACAAGGTTGAAACTTTACTTTTACTTTTACTTTTAGAGGTTTATTTCTCGCCCTCCATCAAACACTAAAGGTCTGTTCAGGCGGGCCTTG
>NC_090728.1:32538405-32568405 GCF_036898095.1 Palaemon carinicauda
CCTTTACCTAATTTCCGAGTCAATAATCTATAAATGCAGAAGCTGTATTGTTATATAGGCCTACAATGCAACGCTTAACATATAAAATATTGAAAACGAAATCATGACGATGCATTTATTTTTTTATATCGCTGCACTTGAAGAATCTTCTTCATCCGAGCTGTGAGGCAAGAAAAGACTCGGTCCTTTAGGCCTACGCAATACCAGCTGGCGGTTAACTGACTGTTGTGCAAACTCGCTTACTAAGCCATTTTCTAATCTTTCGTTTTAGTTTGGCACTTTTCCTTATTTCTTCATCTGTGGCTTTCATCTAACTGATTTTATTCTTTTATTAGCGTTTTTAAATCGTCTATAGATATTTGAAACAGGATTTCCTCCTCTCACTCCGAGCAACTTGCACAGAAGTAAATTATCTCCTCGATTTCAGGGACAAAAATGCTCATACAATTAGTTAACCCATATAGAAATAATTAAATCCCTTTATAAATATATATTATTTTGATAAATGTATAATTCACAGTAGTTTTGGAATACAAATAAAATTTTATCACTAGAAAATCCCATAGATATTTAGGATATCGATATATTATAAAATTATTTTGATGGGTATTTTGCGTGCAGTAATGAACAGTAATTCTGCTTGGTTATCATTTTCATTTCTTTTATTTTTGGTATCAACCATTATACTTGTATCAGAGTTCATGTACGGCATTTGTGCTTTCTTGCCTCTTAGATACAGATAGGCGAAAAGGAAAGGAACATGAACGCGCTCAAACACATATACACACATATATATATATATATATATATATATATATATATATATATATATATATATATGTGTGTGTGTGTGTGTGTGTGTGTGTGCGTATCACTGTTCATCTTACTCTCTTCCTCTCTCTCTTCATATATATATATATATATATATATATATATATATATATATATATATATATATATATATCCAGACACGCGATCTATTTTAGCTTTAATGGCCAAGGCCAAGAAGGTATCATTAGATGTAAGATAAATTTCAGAACTGCGTTTTTATATACCAACAGTTCCGTCTCCTGATTTCCAATTTGATAGAATAAAATATCGTAGTTATGACATTTAATAAAAAAATGGTAAATATTAATTACTGGAAGGACTTTAGCCTTTAGGAATTCGATTGTTATCCAGAGATTATGATAAACTCAAATTAGTGGTTATTTATGCCTCATAAGCACGTTGTCTGAGCTTACACTAGGCTGATTAGGCTGATTTCCGACATGTACTTTGCTGTCAGATTCCCATTGTATGGAAACAATTTAAAGTTATCCTGTAATCAATTTCGTGGTTTCTTTGACCGAAAATAATGAATATGATTTAATAATGAGGCGAAAAGAAACAATTTCCGAATCAAAGTCGTAAAATAATGGGAATAATGTTTCACTAAATGTGGTCAAAATTCTGAACTCTGAGAATTGGAGTGGAGTCCCCCTCTCTCTCTCTCTCTCTCTCTCTCTCTCTCTCTCTCTCTCTCTCTCTCTCTCTCTCTCTCTCTCTCTCTCTCAACACCCTACATAGTAGCTGAGTGACCAGCTAAAACTTTATTTATTGCTGGAATGAAATGATTTACTTTTGACCAAGAATTGTTAGAATTTTGTTTCAGTTGTAACAATTCATCACAATTCATTCAGCTGGATTTCGTCTAGTAATAACTTTGGAATGTCATTCCAGTTGGTTTTAATATCCTGAGAATAGAGACGACGTAGATAACTTTGTATTGTATTTTTCTCAGCTACCTGTTGCGTTTTCAATTTAATTTTTGTTCGTATATTTTGCATAGTTATTAAAGTGGTAGCTTGTACGTCAAGCTGCCTCCCCCCCCCCCCATTTCCTGCATGAAGAAAATATCTTCCCTTAATCAAATATGTAACTGAGAATTCCACATGAACACATATCAGCCAAACTATAGTCTAAACCTTTCCGCATTATTCAGATGAACTCAAAGGGTCTAAAGTTGTTTAAGCATATAATCTAACAAGGAGTATTGAGCAATAGAAAGGTTCTAGACAACCCTAAAATATCTGTTAGGAACAAACTACAAGTTTAAAGAATAATTTGTAGTTTTCGCAGCTGTACAAACCTGAGTCATATAAGTCATATTACTGCTGGTGGTGAAATGGCCAAACTCCAGGCGTATTGAGTACATATCTGAGGCCTTTGTCTTGCAGTGATATTAGAAATGGCTTCATTTGTTGTAGTTGAATGTAGGATTTGATAAAGTTTATACGAGAGACTTTTATACGTGCCATGCATTCACATACAGGGATAATTATGCTCCAAGAGAATATGTGGTATGATACCGTGAGTAATAAATGCATATTTATAAATAGCAATCCATATGAGTATCTATCTTTCCCTGTCTCTGATTAAAAGGCAAATGATTCCACTGTTACCATTAGTGGAAAGGTGAATTCATCGCTTTTCACATCAGCGCAGCCTTCGTAAGACCACTAGGTCCCGAAGAATCATAAACAGTTTTGCTTATTAAAGGGAACAAAATACGAAACATCCCCCCCCCCATGAGGTTTGTTTGCTTTCAAAATAAAACGGATTTCAAAAGTCGAACGGCTGAAATCCGAAAAGCCGGTGAACAATTCAGCTCTCCAATATCATACGGTGGAAACTTTGTTTTAGTTCGCAATTATTTTTGGCATTATAATTTTGATTTATTTCTTTAAACAGTTTATTTGAAATTTGATTTGATATCGTCTAAAGGGATCCAAATAGTTTAGCTTAATTCAGAAGCGGTTTGCCTACTTCATCAGATGTTATACAATGCAAGTTGGTGGTTTCCTGTCATATCTATTTCAGGGTAATAATATTTGGGTATTTACCTTTGGATGTTTATGTATGTGTTTAGTTATTGAGCTCTATTACAAAATATTGAACGGTGGAATTTTATTTTTAAAATAGAACATATATTTATTTCAGAGAGTGATTATTGTGTTTAAAATTATGCTTTAACTCGCCAATTTTGTTTGTATAAATACAATTTGTATATATATATATATATATATATATATATATATATATATATATATATATATATATATACATATAAAATGTGTCTGAGAGGACTATTGGACGTTTCTCTCTCTCTCTCTCTCTCTCTCTCTCTCTCTCTCTCTCTCTCTCTCTCTCTCTCTCTCTCTCTCATGCAAACGTTGGAATTTATGTGTTTATATGTATTTCAAAGAATTATATGTATGTTTTAATAAATTTTTTGCGGTATACCTTTAATTAAGATATTATATTTGTCTTAATCATTATCTATTACTTGGTATATTAATATCTTTATGAAGTTTCGTCTTTTGAGATTTACTTATTATATAGTTAGACCCAACTTGTGAAGGTTTAAATGCTCAGTTTGCCCCTCCTTGCCATGAAGTTCGCACTTCTAATTTCATAATTATTATTAAGCCTATAGGCCTATACATAAAATAAAGAGACTGGAGAAATTTCACAAATCGTACTTTATGGCCACATAGGCACCCTTTAAAAGTTACAAGATTTGATGCAAATATTTAATGTTGCTACCTATCGTATAGCCATGCCCTAGCATATTATATTATTATTATTATTATTATTATTATTATTATTATTATTATTATTATTGTTGTTGTTATTCGAGATTCGTTGCTATTGTAGAATCTGCACATTATAGGTGTGGCTGAATATGTGACCCGATTGTATAATAGAGGTAGAATTAATCATATTTCTAATAGCGAAGATAACACACCACCTCGCTTATTTACTTATTCATTTATCATTATTTATCCTCCCTGAATCAACCCCTTGAGAGATTAGACCTATATAGGCAACATTAACTATAATCTAAGCTTTGGCTTATAATAATTTATTGCAAGTTTCAAAACAGAGGCCCTATCTAACTTTTGCTTTATACACAAAACGACATAAGCTAAATCAAATACCTTTAAATCCATAACCCCAAAATGCATAAATAGTTATCATTAGACAACAGGAGTAAGCTTAAATTATCTTCCCTCTTCCTCACACAGACTTTATCTACACAGACAGTGCCAGGAATAGTCTTAAGGAGTCACGGTGTTCAGAGGGATTCTTGCTACATTAACATATTGAATTTTTGTTCTGATTTTTATAACGATCTAATATTTTTCATTGATGTAATTTTTCCTGAGAGTGGACCAACGTTTTCTCATACATGCACATATTTACAAAGTGAAATATAAGAGTTAATACTGAGTGGCAACTTATGAACAATGCTTGTCCGATGCAAAAAACGAAAAAAAAATATCACCAGATCCCCCACCCTTGTATTTGTAGAGGAAGAGAAGAAAGAAAAGGATAAGAAAGAATTATTAATGGAGAGAGAGAGAGAGAGAGAGAGAGAGAGAGAGAGAGAGAGAGAGAGAGAGAGAGAGAGAGAATTCAACACCAGACCAAAGAAAGCCTGTTGCTGTTTAGCTGGATAACCGGGGGACGTCAGTGACAGGATACTCTCTTTCTATCCTGCCTGTCTCGGAACCCCAAACCGAGAGGTAGTCCTGATTCGGAAGACACCCAAGAGGAAGGATCCTCAACGGAGTCGATTCCTTAGGGCTTGACCCGAACCAGGACTCTTGGAAAACCCGAGTCTCTTTACTTCAGGTTATCCAGGACGATACAGACATCACTGCCATTACTCGTCTGAAAATATTCTCCATTTAAGAAGACTCAAACATTTTATGCAAAGTTTATAGATTTCTTGATAAATACATAATTTTTTATAAAGTTTAATAATTAAGAATTTAGTTGCCTTTCATAATAATCTCATCAATACAGCTATTTATGAATTATATATATTTTTCAATCAAATAAATCAGTATTTTCATGGCCAAGGTTAGGCACCCGCTGATACTTTGGCATTATAGTACTACATTGGATCCATCTCTGGTTAAAGCTCATTTTCCCTTTACCTAATTTTCGAGTCAATACAATATGAATCTCTCCACTAACCTTTAAAGGCCAAGACTAAATAACAATTTTTAAAATTCAAATTTGGTTTGAAATAAAATAGTTTATATATAAAATCATTGATTAAAGATTTTCTCTTAATATACTGTACAGAAGATGAAAAGTATATCAATAGATGGAGAGAGTTGTCTAGAGCGGCCGACACTGTTATACAATGAGGATAATAAGGTCGAAAGAAGCAGATATTTAATTGAATAGCTAAGCCAATCTAAGGTCTATGCTTTGCAATGAGAGCATAGCTTTAAGGAACCTGGTTTTCAATTATGGGTCAGCAATAGTTTATTAGGAGGCAGCGAGTTCCCTGGAATGTTGCAGAAAATCTAAAATGAGTAAAACATATTATTATCTACAAGAACAATATCATATCGACTTTTCAGTTGTCGAAAATTTAGTCTGAACACAGTGTCACTGAGATGTGCTATAAAGATAAAAAACTTTTCACCTTCATCTTCTATACTCCATTTGTTAGGCCTATAAGTTTTTCCATTCCTTAACTTGAATATCCAACCTAGAATATCCATCGAACAGTCACAAATAATTTCCAAGATTTCACTATAACTGTTGTTTGTTCGTAACTATGGCGGTCTAAGTTCAAATAATATTTATAGACCATTTTTGATACAATTCTTTGGAAACTTCCATTTTATAGAATGTGAAGTAGATGATGAAAGGAGAAGTATTGATTTGATAGCTCAAGATAGAGATGACCGGTAAAAGTAACCGGGGCCATTTGCGTCAATAGGCGTAGATGATGATGATGATATATATAACGAATTTTAAATAAAACTCTTTAAATATAAAGATATTAAAACTTGTCATTTGGATTTATGAAAAGTTACTTTACTAAAATAGTTTCTCTTAATAAAAAGAAAAAAAAAATGGTGTCCTCAGAATCTGAAGCTGTGAGCCTAAAGTCAGGGGAAATTGTGTAATCGTTTTTACACTAAAATAGATCGTATTTGCTGCTACCAAAGAAACAGAAGAGGAATATAAATGCTGGATTTTAGAATACTGCACAAAAGCAACGATGTTCCTGCTGACTGTAATGTCAAGTAGGCGAACAATGCAATGCTCTATAAATGCAGAAACTGTAATGTTATATAGGACTACAATTCAACGCTTAAAACATAGATGCAGAAGCTGCAATGTAAGTTAGGCCTACATTGCAACGCTCAACACATATTGATGCAGAAGCTGTAATGTAAGATAGGCCTACATTGCAACGTTTAAAACATACAAAACATTTATAAGGAATTTATTCTTTGGTATCGCCACAGTTGAAGAATCATCTTCAACCGAACGAGGAGGCAAGAAAAGACACAGTCCTCTAGGACTACGCAATACGAGCTGGCGGTTAACTGACTGTTGTGCAAACTCGCTAAATAAGCCATTTTCTAATCTTTCTTTCTAGTTCGGCACTTTCCCTTATTTCTTCATCTGTGGCTTTGATCCAACTGATTTCCTTCTTTAATTAGCGTATTTAAATTGTCTATAAATATTCAAAACACTTAAGATTTCCTCCTCTCCTTTCTCATTGACGCTCCTCTTACTCCGATCAACTTTGCATAGAAACAAATTATTTCTTCGATTTTAGGGACAAAAATTTTTATACAATTAGTTATCCCATACAAAAATAATTAAATCCCCTGATAAATATATAATATTTTGATAAATGTATAATTTACATTAGTTTGGAATATATTTAAAATATTATCATTAGAAAATCACATAGATATTTGAGATATCGATATATTATAAAATTATTTTGATGAGTATTTTGCGTTCAGTTTCGAATAGTATTAACCACATTCTTCTGATTTCTCTTCTTTTATTTTTGGTGTCAACCATTATCATTATTAATTACAGTGACGTATTATTTATAGCCTAAAACAGTTTTAGTGGTCTTAGGCCTCCTTCCAAGACTATAAGATATTTTTTAATATAAAAAAGTCTTTCTTGATGAGAGTTTGAGTAATTATATTATGCTATTTCTTTTTATCCCGATTTCGGTTGTGATGAAATCAGTTATGGCAACCTATTATGCTTTTCTAACCGTTTATTTATTTCATGACCGTCTTCTGCAATTATACAACATATCCTCTTTTAACTCTTTCTCTTCATATTCCAAAATGTTCTGTATTACTTTCTTTACATAGGTCACAAACATCATCTCTGCAATTTCTCCTGAAATTTGCTTTCATTTTGAGCAAGTTTATCCTTGCTCTCATAATTAGATAGAAATTTGAAAATTCCTATATCAGAAAGAAATTATGGTTGGGCTATTTGTTAAAATGTGCGCATGTGGATAGAAGCTTAGATGAAATAAGAGTACATAATCCAGTTGTTCTAACCTTTTCTAATTCTCGGCCTTGCTCTGGCTCAGTATGTTTCCCCGGGTATCACGATTCAGGTCCGAAACGTTGCTATTTCATGCTTTATGTCCATTTCTTTCCAGGTTTTTGAATCGTTCATTTACAGTATATTTATCCTTATTTAGGTAGGTCACGTCATATTCTTGCATTAGAGGTTCATTAAGTGATATTTGAGGAGCCTTACTTGTAGCACAGTGGTTCACAACCTTTTTTTCAGGCGACCCCAATCATGCACCTCAAGCCATGACCGCGACCCCACTAGTTTAGATGAATAAGTATTTTTATATATTACTAGTTGTTGGCTGTAACAGTAAGGGACAGTAAATATCCTTCTTTAAGATAGGTACTATAAGATTGGAAAAGACAAAACTAACATCATTAAATTTTATTATAGCATTATAAATTTTAAGGCTTAATATTAATCAAAAACACCACTTCCGGGATAATACTTTGTCACATTCCACAAAAACCAACCAAGAGTATATATAAATATTTTCTGTCAAATGGTAAACTGATTTTAATGGGAGCCTTGGGCCTGGATCATGATGCTAAGTTTCTCTATTCGTGGTTCAGTCTTAGAAAAAGGGTAGGTAGCAAGGAAAGTGAAGGGGCAAGGAACAATGAGGAGGAGGTGTAGAGATGAGGGGAGGGGTCAAGGAAGGAGTAACAAGGAAAAGAGGTGTAATATATTTGCAAATCGCAGTAAATAAGATGAAGCAGAAATGAAAAACTCAATAACATACAGCACTCAAAATCTCGCCAAAACAACAACCTCAAAAACCAACCATATAAAATACTCCAAATCTCTAAACAACCGCCAAAACAACAACCTCCAAAACCAATGACATAAAATCCTCCAAATCTCTTAACAACTGCCAAAACAATCACCTCAAAAACCAGCGACATAAAATCCTCCAAATCTCTAAACAACTGCCAAGACAACAACCTCAAAAACCAATGACAAAATCCTCCAAATCTCTAAACAACCGCCAAAACAACAACCTAAAAAACCAGTGACATTATATCCTCCAAATCTCTTAACAACTGCCAAAAACAACAACCTCCAAAACCAATGACTTAAAATCCTCTAAATCTCTAAACAACTGCTAAAACAACAACCTACAAAACCAATGGCATAAAATCCTTCAGGTCTCTAAACAACCGCCAAAACAAATACCTCCAAAACCAATGATATAAAATCCTCCAAATCTCCAAACAACTGCCAAAACAACACCCTCCAAAACCAATGACATAAAATCCTCCGAATCTCTAAACAACTACCAAAATAACAACTCCAAAACCAATGACATAAAATCCTCCAAACCTCTAAACAACTGCCAAAACAACAACCTCAGAAACCAATGACAAAATCCTCCAAATCTCTAAACAACTGCCAAAACAACAACCTCTAAAACCAATGTTATAAAATCCTCCAAATCTCTAAACAACTGCCAAAACAACAACCTCAGAAACCAATGACAAAATCCTCCAAATCTCTAAACAACTGCCAAAACAACAACCTAAAAAACCAGCGACGTAAAATCCTCCAAATCTCTAAACAACTGCCAATACAACAACCTCAAAAACCGGCGACATAAAATCCTCCAAATCTCTAAACAACTGCCAAAAACAACACCTCCAAAACCAATGACATAAAATCCGCCAAATCTCTAAACAACTGCCAAAACAACAACCTCAGAAACCAATGACAAAATCCTCCAAATCTCTAAACAACTGCCAAAACAACAACCTAAAAAACCAGCGACGTAAAATCCTCCAAATCTCTAAACAACTGCCAATACAACAACCTCAAAAACCGGCGACATAAAATCCTCCAAATCTCTAAACAACTGCCAAAAACAACACCTCCAAAACCAATGACATAAAATCCTCCAAACCTCTAAACAACTGCCAAAACAACAACCTCAGAAACCAATGACAAAATCCTCCAAATCTCTAAACAACTGCCAAAACAACAACCTCAAAAACCGGCGACATAAAATCCTCCAAATCTCTAAACAACTGCCAAAAACAACACCTCCAAAACCAATGACATAAAATCCGCCAAATCTCTAAACAACTGCCAAAACAACAACCTCTAAATCCAATGTTATAAATTCCTCCAAATCTCCAAACAACTGCTAAAACACCAACCTCAAAAACCAGCGACGTAAAATCCTCCAAATCTCTAAACAACTGCCAAAAACAACACCTCCAAAACCAATGTTATAAAATCCTCCAAATCTCTAAACAACTGCCAAAACAACAACCTCCAAAACCAATGGCATAAAATCCTCCAAATATGTAAACAACCGTCAAAACAATGACCTTTTCGACCGAGTGACCAGCGCCGCAGACGTGCAAACTTCATAAGAACATACAAATAAAATAACACATCTAATAACACAATTATTTTGTTAAATGAAATAATAATCGAAACAATACAAATTCACAAGAGATAAATAAAAAGGAAGGGGAGCAGTAAAGATGAGGAGAGGAAGGAAATATCGAAGAATAGGGGAGGAGGGGGGTGGCAAGAAGGAGGAGGAGAGGAGGGCAGGGGTAAAAAAGAAGCAGGAATGAATGAATGATTTAAAGTTTTCAGGCATCCTGACATCTAAGGTCATTGACGCCGAAAAGAAGCAGGAGGAGAAGGGGCCTGGAAAGACGGGGAAGGTGGGAGAGGAGCAAGGAAAGGGTGGCGAAGGGAAAGGGGAAAATGTAGGAGGAAAGGGCATGAAAAGTGCCCCTCTCCTTCTCTTCCTCTTCCCTTGTCCATCTCTCTCTTTAAATATGGCGGGGGGTACCATGTGGTTTTAGAAGCCTCAATTATGAATACTGTGATAGGCTATCATCCGCTGACATACTGTGGTGCAATACTTCGTCAGCACAGGCAAGTACTCAGTTTCTATTGTTGACATACCACTTTTTCGTGTGTAATTAAGAATTTTAAAGAAACAAAGACTGGATGCAACCTATGCACCACATTCGAAATCACTATACAGGTATAAAGGCATCAACTATGTAAGACGAACAAATAGTAGACAGTGTTTCCTGCTGCGGCAGTACAGCTGGAGTGGCTGCCTGGTTGGACGTGGACGGTGATGCTATTCATGTATCAAATGCGTACTGCACTCAGGGATACCCTTATTAAAATTTAGTTTTTTTATATTAATATATGAATAGATAGATACATAAAAGTCGATAAATAAAAATCCCCAAATACGTTTATATATTTTTTCTTTACTTCGAGTTCTGCCATATTTTGAATTTTTATTTTTATTTTGATATTTCGAGATTTTGGCGACCCCAGGAAAAGCGCTTGGCGACCCCACTTGGGGTTGCGACCCCAGGGTTAGGAAACCTGGTTGTAGCATGAGAGGCTCTTTGACCCTTATTTTGAGTTGCTTTACTTCTAGCATTAGATGTTCTTTGATCTCTATTTTGAGTGGCCTTGCATGTGATTTTAGAGGCTCTCAGGACAATTTTTATAGGGGGCCATATTCTAGCATTAGAGGCTCTTCAACCTCTTTTTGGAGGTGCCATACTTTAACATTAGAAGTTTTTTTACCTCTTATTTTGAGTTGCGATACTTATAGCATTAGAGGTTCTTTGACCTCTATTTTGAGTTGCGATACTTCTAACATTTTAGGCTATTTGACCTCGTTTTTGAGGTGTCATACTTTTACCATTAGAGATTCCTTGAGCTCTATTTTGAGGTGCCTTACCTATAGCATTTGAGGCTCTTTAACCTCTATTTTGAAGTGCCATACTTCTTGCATCAGAGGTTCTTTGACTTCTATTTTGAGGCGCCTTACCTATAGCATTTGAGGTTCATTGACCTCTATTATGAGGTGCCATACTTCTACCATTAGAGGTTCTTTGACCTCTATTTTGAGACGCCTTATCGTTAGCATTTGAGGCTCTTTGACCTCTATTTCGAGGCGTCTAACCTATAGCATTTAGGGCTCTTTGACCTCTATTTTCAAGTGCCATACCATTAGCATTAGAGGATCTTTTGCCTCTATTTTGAGGCACCTTTCTATAGCCATTGAGGCTCTTTGACCTCTATTTTGAGGTGCCTTAATTCCAGCACTAGAGGCTCTTTGAGGTATATTTTCAAGTGCCATATATATAGCACTAGAAGTTCTTTGACGTATCTTAGGAGTGCCTCATCTTTAGCATTAGAGGCTCTTTGAACTCTATTTCGAGTAGCCTTACCTATAGCATTTGAGGCTCTTTGACCTCTATTATGAGATGCCATATTTCTACCATTAGAGATTCTTTGACCTTTATTTTGAGGTGCCTAACCTATAGCATTTAGGGCTCTGACCTCTATTTTGAAGTGCCATACTTCTAGCATTAGAGGATCTATAGCCTCTATTTTGAGGCGCCTTACCTATTGTACGTGTTGATAACTTCCTTAACCTTAATTGGTGGGGCAAGGATACAACTTAAAAAGTAGGTTCTCAATGTCTATTAGAGTAAATACACAAGATACGTGGGACACGAGGAAAGATAACTTATCAGCTAAGGGGACGAAGACAAACAGACTGCATCATGGGAACACAACAGATAAGTGTTGCCAATGCTCACTCAATGTTGCCATATCATATCAATAACATTACAGGAATTAATCTAATGATATGCAACATCTGAAATAATGGTTGAAAGTACATAATACAGTACAATAATGGTAATCATGATAATGCAGTAAATGGTACATACAATAATAATAATCATGACAATACTGGTACATGTGAAATGTGTCTTTTCATGTACCTACACCTCCCTCCCCCTCACGCTCGTAATGCATTCTCGAGCGGACTCCTTTTCTATGAGTCTTTGGGAATGACGTGGATTCACTGGAGGAATGGTGACTAAGGACTCTCTTTCTGGGTCCTGGCAAGGGGCCACTGGGACAGGGAGAGAGGGGTCACTAATAGTGGGTGGCACTGGACGAAGAAATCGGCGATTACGCCACCACACACGACCACTAGGGAGACGAATTTGATAGTCTCTTGATTTTCCATGGCCCATGACGATGCCAACTTTGTTCCAACGATGAGAAGTCGGGTCTTGAATCCGAACTTGCTGTCCGACGCTCAACTTGGGCAGGGGGTGGGCATGCTGGTCATACTGGGTTTTTACTTGTTCGTAGCGGGCGGCAGCACGGCGGTCACAGTCTTCAGTCTTGACCTGCCACTCCTTGGAAAATGCATTTGGATGGGCAGGAATACATGACCTCAGAGGACGGCCATACAGGATCTGGGCAGGGGAGCGTCCTGTAAAGTTAGGAGTATTCCTGAGTTCCAGCAATCCACGGTCAAAATCTTCATTATCGATGTTGCCAGACGGGGCTGTTTTCAGTATGAGGTGCTTAATTGACTTCACAGTGGCTTCGGCATGACCATTCGATTGTGGTTAGTGGGGTGAGGTTACCATGTGTCGAACTCCCCATCTCTTCATGAAATCCTTGAACTCTGCGCTGGGGAATTGTGGCCCTCCATCTGTCCTAAGGCGAAGAGGAACACCAACTTCACGGAAGTAGCGGCAGAAGATCCTGATGGTATTAGAAGCGGTAGTATCACCTTTGCAGGGGGCGACAACAGGCCATCCTGATAAGCGATCGACGACGACTAGGAAAGACTTCCCTGCAACAACAAAGAAGACAGCTGAAACTGACTCAAAGGGTCTTGTTGGATTGTCGTCATTCAGTAGAGGTTCCTGCTGCTGAGATGGCTGCAATGTCTGACATGCCTCACAAGCTCCGACTGTATTGGCGATGTCAGAATCGATACCAGGCCAGAAAACAGACTGCCTTGCTCTGCGCTTGGTTGCTTCCACACCCCTGTGGCTGTCATGCAAGTGGGACAAGGTGGGGCGACGAAGGGCGGCAGGAACTACAACTCTTGCTCCATACAGAACGAGGTCACCATCGGCGTAGAGATCTGCACGTATTTTCCAATATGGGAGTAAAGAATTGTGCAAGCCATATCTGTTGCGAGGGAATCCTGATGTGACACAATTGAGTAGACGCGTATACGAAGGATCTGTTCTCGCTGCGTCACGAAGATCCTGAAGTATCCGGTCGGCATCCTGAGCTGGAGAGTCGTCTGAAAGAGCAACGGTGTTCATGGCTATGACAGTCCGAAGATGAGCAGCAGAAGAAGCACCTGAGATTTCGTCCTCCTGTGTGGGGTGGCTGACTGGGGCTCGAGACAATGCGTCTGGAACACAGAGCAACTTCCCAGCACGCCACACAGCTGTAAAGATGTAGGGCGAGATCTTCTCCTTGAGGCGCTGGAGACGAGAGTTCTCGATGGCATCCAGTGTATAACTGTTCAGAATAGGGATGAGGGGTCGGTGATCCGTCATCAGAGTAAAGTGCTGTAGGCCAGCTAGGTATAGCCTACACTTTGACATTGCCCAGACAACGGCTAGCATCTCGAGCTCAATGGTAGCATAACGTGTGTCTGCATCGGCGAGAAAACGAGAACCACACTGAACTAGATGCAGGTGTCCATTGCCATGGTCCTGCAGGAGAGCATATCCAATGCCAGCGTGAAGCGTCCTTCTGAAGAACGACGGGTAGGTCTGGGTCAAAGAGGGCGAGAACTGGTGGACTGGTGAGGGCTAACTTGACGCGTTGAAAGGCTTCATCATGGTCAGAAGTCCAGACAAATGTTCTCTTGGGACTCATCAGGGGGCGTAGAGGTTGGGCTGCAACTGAGATGTCAGGCGTAAACTCTGCTAACTGGTTGACCAATCCCATAAACGATCTGAGGTCCGTCAGGTTAGCAGGGGTCGGAAAATCCTTGATCGCACTGACTTTATGGTGGTCAGCTGAGATGCGTGTATCCGCAGAAGTTCACAGATGGGGCAGCGACCACAAATTTGTCCTTGTTGAGTGTGATCCCGAACTTGTGGCACCTGGTGAGCACTTTGTGGATACGTTGAAGGTGGGAAACGTAGTCTTCGTCGTAGAGAAGGAGGTCGTCGATCACCTTAACACAGTTTTGGACACCTTGAAGGGCCATATCACCTCGCAGGCAGAAGGCATCTCCAGTAGCTGCGAAGCCCATCGGTCCTCTGCAATGTATGAACCGACCATATGGCGTAATAAAGGTGGTTAAGTGACGATCTTCTTCAGCCAGTTCCATCTGCCATTACCTGTAAAGAGCATCAGCTGTGGTGAAGAAACGAGACTTCCGGTCCACACTACGAATAGCCGTGTAGGGTGTGGGTGAAGGGTGGGCTGGACGAGAAACTTGGCTGTTCAGCTTGGTTAGATCGACGGTGATACGTACCCCTGTTCCATTCTTGGCGACAACGACAAGAGGGTGGCACCAAACTGAAGGGTCATCACCAGCTGGTTTGATTATCCCTTGGGCCACCATAGAATCAAGCTCTTCTTTGACTTCGTCCTTAAAAGCAAATGGAATCTGTCTTGGGGTGTGGATGGCAAAAGGCACTGTACCATCCTATAGGTGGATTCTCATGAGAGGACGAGCCATGGGCTTGAGAGGAGCTGTCTTCATATCTTCTTTCGAGACCAACACATCTTTAAATTCCCGAAGAAAGTATTCCTTGGCTGCTGAGGGTGACGTAGTTGCTGAGATGGGCAGCTCCTTGCATCTATTAACAAGTTTGACTTCTAAAATAGGTTTGGGGAAGTCGGAAGATATTATGGACAGTTCTTGACAATGGCCATAGGATAAAAGGAGAACTTCCACATTTTCGTGAACCTGAATCCTGGCAGGACATGATCGCTTGCCTAAGGTAAGGGTAGCTTGTAATTTAAGCATGAGAGGGAAGATGAAATGTGGCATGAGACGGAAGGAGAAATGTGGCATGATAAGGAAGGAGAAATGAGGCATGAGAGGGGAGGGGAAAGAGGGCATAAGAGGGAAGAGGAAATGTGGCATGATAAGGAAGGGGAAATTTGGCGTGAGAGGGAAAAGGAAATTTTGCATGATAGCGGAGGGGAAATTTGGCATAAGAGGGAAGGGGAAATAGGACATGAGAGGGAAGAGGGAATGTGGCATGATTGGGAAGGGAAAATTTGGTATGAAAAGGAAGAAGAATTGTGGCATGAGAGGGAAAAGGAAATGTAGCATGATACGGAAGAGGAAATTTGGCATGAGAGGGAATAGGAAATGTGGGAAGAGAGGGAAGGGAAAATGTGGCATGATATGGAAGGGGAAATAAGGCATAAGATGGAAGGGGAAGTGTAGCATGAGATAGAAAGAGAAAGGTGGCATGCGAGGGAAGGAGAAATGTGGCATAATTCGGAAGGGGACATTTGGCATGAGAGGGAAGAGGAAATTAGGCTTGAGAGGGAAGAGGAAATATGGCATGAGAAGGAAGGGGAAATTTGGCATGAGACGGAAGGGGAAATTTAGCATGAGAGGGAAGAGGAAATATGGCATGAGAGGGAAGGAGAAATGTAGCATGATAGGGAAGGAGAAATGTAGCATGATAGGGAAGGGGAAATTTGGTATGAGATGGAAGAGGAAATGTGGCATGAGGGGGAAGGAGAAATGTGGCATGATAGAGATGGAAAAATAGGCCATGAAAGAAGAGGGGAAATAAGGGATGAGAGGGAGGAGGAAATGTGGCATGAGAGGGAAGGAGAAATGTGACATGATAGGGAAGGAGAAATGTGGCATGAGAGTAGAGGGGAAATAGGGGATGAGAGGTAGAAGGGAATGTGG
Organism: Palaemon carinicauda; assembly: GCF_036898095.1. NCBI lineage: Eukaryota > Metazoa > Arthropoda > Malacostraca > Decapoda > Palaemonidae > Palaemon > Palaemon carinicauda. Next base: position 32,554,541 of record NC_090728.1, read on the forward strand.
CATGAGTGGGAGGGAAAATGTGGCATGAGAGGGATGGAGAAATGTGGCATGATAGGGAAGGAGAAATGTGGCATGAGAGGAGAGGGGAAATAGGGGATGAGAGGGAGGAGGAAATGTGGCATGAGAGGGAAGGAGAAATGTAGCATGATGGGGAAAGGGAAATTTGGTATGAGAATGAAGAGGAAATGTGGCACGATAAGGAAGGGAAAATTTGGCATGAGAGGGAAGGGGAAATAGGGCAATCGAGTGTAGAAGGTATTGGGCATGATAGGGAAGGGGAAATTTGGCTTGAGAGGGAAGGGGAAATAGGGCATGAGAGGGAAGGGGAAATAGGGCATGCGAGGGTAGAAGATACTAGGCATGATAGGGAAGGGAAAATTTGGCATGAGAGGGAAGGGGAAATAGGGCATGTTAGGGTAGAAGATATTAGGCATGATAGGGAAGAGGAAATGTGGCATGATAGGGAAGAGTAGATGTGGATTGATAGGGGAGGGGAAATGTGTCATGAGAGGGAAGAGGAAATCAGGCATGAGAGGGAAGGGGAAATGTGGCATGAGAAATGGGGCATGATAAGGAAGGGGAAATAGGGCATGAGAGGGAAGGAGACATTTGGCATGAGAGGGAATAGGAAATGTGGGAAGAGTGGGAAGTGAAAATGTGGCATGATAGGGAAGGGGAAATAAGGCATAAGATGGAAGGGGAAGTGTAGCATGAGAGAGAAAGAGAAAGGTGGCATGCGAGGGAAGGAGAAATGTGGCATAATAGGGAAGGGGACATTTGGCATGAGAGGGAAGAGGAAATATGGCATGAGACGGAAGGGGAAATTTGGCATAAGACGGAAGGGGAAATTTGGCATGAGAGGGAAGAGGAAATATGGCATGAGAGGGAAGGAGAAATGTAGCATGATAGAGATGGAGAAATAGGCCATGAAAGGAGAGGGGAAATAAGGGAGGAGAGGGAGGAGGAAATGTGGCATGAGAGGGAAGGAGAAATGTGGCATGATAGGGAAGGAGAAATGTGGCATGAAAGGAGAGGGGAAATAAGGGAGGAGAGGGAGGAGGAAATGTGGCATGAGAGGGAAGGAGAAATGTGGCATGATAGGGAAGGGAAATGTGGCATGAGAAGGAAGAATAGTGGCATGAGAGAGAAGGAGAAATGTGGCATGAGAGGGATGGAGAAATAGGGCATGATTGGAGAGGGGAAATTTGGGATGAGAAGGAAGAATAAATGTGGCATGAGAGAGAAGGAGAAATGTGGCATGATAGGGATGGAGAAATAGGGCATGAAAGGAGAGGGAAATAAGGGATGAGAGGGAGGAGGAAATGTGGCATGAGAGGGAAGGAGAAATGTGGCATGATAGGGAAGGAGAAATGTGACATGAGAGTAGACGGGAAATAGGGATGAGAGGAGGAGGAAATGTGGCGTTAGTGGGAAGTATAAATGGGCATGAGAGGGAAGGAGAAATGTGGCAGGATAGGGAAGGAGAAATGTGTCCTGAGAGTAGAGGGTAAATAGGGGATGAGAGGGAGGAGGAAATGTGGCGTTAGTGGGAAGTATAAATGTGGCATGAGAGGGAAGGAGAAATGTGACATGATAGGGAAGGAAAAATGTGGCATGAGAGTAGAGGTGAAATAGGGGATGAGAGGGAGGAGGAAATGTGGCATGAGAGGGAAGTAGAAATGTAGCATGAGAGGGAAAGGAAAATTTGGTATGAGAAGGAAGAGGAAATGTGGCATGAGAGGGTAGGAGAAATAGGGCATGAAAGGAGAGGGGAAATAAGGGATGAGAGGGAGGAGAAAATGTGGCTTGAGAGGGAAGGAGAAATATGGCATGATAGGGAAGGAGAAATGTTGCATGAGAGTAGAGGGGAAATAGGGGATGAGAGGGAGGAGGAAATGTGGCATGAGAGGGAAGTAGAAATGTGGCATGAGAGGGAAGGAGAAATGTGGCATGAGAGTAGAGGGGAAATAGGGGATGAGAGGTAGAAGGGAATGTGGCATGAGTGGGAAGGAAAATGTGGCATGAGAGGGTAGGAGAAATGTGGCATGAGAGGAGAGGGGAAATAGGGGATGAGAGGGAGGAGGAAATGTGGCATGAGAGGGAAGGAGAAATGTAGCATGATGGGGAAAGGGAAATTTGGTATGAGAAGGAAGAATAAATGTGGCATGAGAGAGAAGGAGAAATGTGGCATGATAGGGATGGAGAAATAGGGCATGAAAGGAGAGGGGAAGTAAGGGATGAGAGGGAGGAGGAAATGTGGCATGAGAGGGAAGGAGAAATGTGGCATGAGAGGGAAGGAGAAATGTGGCATGAGAGTAGAGGGGAAATAGGGGATGAGAGGTAGAAGGGAATGTGGCATGAGTGGGAAGGAAAATGTGGCATGATAGGGAAGGAGAAATGTGGCATGAGAGGAGAGGGGAAATAGGGGATGAGAGGGAGGAGGAAATGTGGCATGAGAGGGAAGGAGAAATGTAGCATGATGGGGAAAGGGAAATTTGGTATGAGAAGGAAGAATAAATGTGGCATGAGAGAGAAGGAGAAATGTGGCATGATAGGGATGGAGAAATAGGGCATGAAAGGAGAGGGGAATTAAGGGATGAGAGGGAGGAGGAAATGTGGCATGAGAGGGAAGGAGAAATGTGGCATGATAGGGAAGGAGAAATGTGGCATGATAGGGATGGAGAAATAGGGCATGAAAGGAGAGGGGAAGTAAGGGATGAGAGGGAGGAGGAAATATGGCATGAGAGGGAAGGAGAAATGTGGCATGAGAGGGAAGGAGAAATGTGGCATGAGAGTAGAGGGGAAATAGGGGATGAGAGGTAGAAGGAATGTGGCATGAGTGGGAAGGAAAATGTGGCATGAGAGGGTAGGAGAAATGTGGCATGAGAGGAGAGGGGAAATAGGGGATGAGAGGGAGGAGGAAATGTGGCATGAGAGGGAAGTAGAAATGTGGCATGAGAGGGAAGGAGAAATGTGGCATGAGAGTAGAGGGAAAATAGGGGATGAGAGGGAGGAGGAAATGTGGCATGATAGCGAAAGGGAAATTTGGTATGAGAAGGAAGAGGAAATGTGTCATGAGAGGGTAGAAGAAATGTGGCATGATAGGGAAGGAGAAATGTGGCATGATAGGGATGGAGAAATAGGGCATGAAAGGAGAGGGGAAGTAAGGGATGAGAGGGAGGAGGAAATGTGGCATGAGAGGGAAGTAGAAATGTGGCATGAGAGGGAAGGAGAAATGTGGCATGAGAGTAGAGGGGAAATAGGGGATGAGAGGGAGGAGGAAATGTGGCATGAGAGGGAAGTAGAAATGTGGCATGAGAGGGAAGGAGAAATGTGGCATGAGAGTAGAGGGAAAATAGGGGATGAGAGGGAGGAGGAAATGTGGCATGATAGCGAAAGGGAAATTTGGTATGAGAAGGAAGAGGAAATGTGGCATGAGAGGGTAGGAGAAATGGGGCATGATATGGAAGGAGAAATAGGGCATGAAAGGAGAGGGGAAATAAGGGATGAGAGGGAGGAGAAAATGTGGCATGAGAGGGAAGGAGAAATGTTGCATGAGAGTAGAGGGGAAATAGGGGATGAGAGGGAGGAGGAAATGTGGCATGAGAGGGAAGTAGAAATGTGGCATGAGAGGGAAGGATAAATGTGGCATGAGGGGAGAGGGGATATAAGGGATGAGAGGGAAGAGGAAATGTGGCGTGAGAGAAAAGGAGAAATATGGCATGAGAGGGAAGGGGAAATCTGGCGTGAGAGTGAAGAGCAAATGTGTGATGAGAGGGAATGGAAATGTGGTATGACAGGGAAGGGGAAATATGACATGAGAGGGAAGGGTGAATAGGGCATGAGAGGGAAGAGGAAATGGGTCATGATAGTGAAGGGGAAATTTGGCATGAGAGGGAAGAGGAAATTAGGCTTGATAGGGAAGGGGAAATTTGGCATGAGAAGGAAGAGGAAATGTGACACGATAAGGAAGGGAAAATTTGGCATGAGAGGGAAGGGGAAATAGGGCAATCGAGGGTAGAAGGTATTAGGCATGATAGGGAAGGGGAAATTTGGCTTGAGAGGGAAGGGGAAATAGGGCATGAGAGGGAAGGGGAAATAGGGCATGCGAGGGTAGAAGATATTAGGCATGATAGGGAAGGGGAAATTTGGCTTGAGAGGGAAGGGGAAATAGGGCATGCGAGGGTAGAAGATATTAGGCATGATAGGGAAGAGGAAATGTGGCATGATAGGGAAGAGAAAATGTGGATTGATAGGGGAGGGGAAATGTGTCATGAGAGGGAAGAGGAAATCAGGCATGAGAGGGAAGGGGAAATGTGGCATGAGAAATGGGGCATGATAAGGAAGGGGAAATAGGGCATGAGAGGGAAGGAGACATTTGGCATGAGAGGGAATGGGAAATGTAGCAGGAGAAGGAAGGAGAAATTTGGCATGATAGGGAAGAGTAGATGTGGATTGATAGGGGAGGGGAAATGTGTCATGAGAGGGAAAAGGAAATCTGGCATGAGATCGAAGGGGAAATGGGGCATGAGTGGGAAGGAGAAATGTGGCATGATAGGGAAGGAGAAATAGGGCATGAGAGGGAAGGGGAAATGTGGCATGATAGGGAAGGGGAAATATGATATGAGAGTTAAGGAGAAATGTGGCATGATAGGGAAGGGGAAATATGATATGAGAGTTAAGGAGAAATGTGGCATGATAGGGAAGGGGAAGTAAAGCATGAGAGGGAAATGAAATGTGCCATGTGAGAAGGAGAGGGAGAAAGGTGGAGAGAGAGAGAGAGAGAGAGAGAGAGAGAGAGAGAGAGAGAGAGAGAGAGAGAGAGAGAGAGAGATGTGGCATGAGAGGGAAGGATCATCATGGCATGAGAGAGAGCGAGAAATGTGTCATGAAAGGGGATTCTGGGAGGGGATGGAAGCGTTAGAAAATTTCTAATCTGAATATACATTCCAAGAAGAAAGTCTATAATAATGGGAATGTTTCACTAGATTTGGTCAAAATTCTGAACTCTGAGAATTGGAATGGAGTCCTCTCTCTCTCTCTCTCTCTCTCTCTCTCTCTCTCTCTCTCTCTCTCTCTCTCTCTCTCTCTCTGAACACCCTACATTAGTAGCTGAGTGACCAGTTATAACTTAATTTATTGTTGGAATGAAATGATTTACTTTAGACCAAGAATTGTTAGAATTTTGTTTCAGTTGTAACAATTCGCCACAATTCATTCAGCTGGATTTGGTCTAGTAATAACTTTGGAATGTCATTCCAGTTGGTTTTAATATCCTGAGAATAGAGACGACGTAGATAACTTTGTATTGTATTTTTCTCAGCTACCTGTTGCGTTTTCAATTTAATTTTTGTTCGTATCTTTTGCATAGTTATTAAAGTGGTAGCTTGTACGTCAAGCTGCCTCCCCCCCCCCCCCCCATTTCCTGCATGAAGAAAATATCTTCCCTTAATCAAATATGTAACTGAGAATTCCACATGAACACATATCAGCCAAACTATAGTCTAAACCTTTCCGCATTATTCAGATGAACTCAAAGGGTCTAAAGTTGTTTAAGCATATAATCTAACAAGGAGTATTGAGCAATAGAAAGGTTCTAGACAACCCTAAAATATCTGTTAGGAACAAACTACAAGTTTAAAGAATAATTTGTAGTTTTTGCAGCTGTACAAACCTGAGTCATATAAGTCATATTACTGCCTCATTTATTAGATATAGAAGGGCTTCCACATTTTAGTTGTAGGTATTAAGTTTATAATGAATGTATGGCATACCATAACGTAGCGAAAGGATTTGTGTATCCCCATAACCAGCAAAGGTGTATCAAACAGGGCCACCCATACTAGGTTGGTTTGCTGAGCGATTAGACTAAAGTCTCCTCCTACCATCACCAATCCGAAATGGCCAAACTCCAGGCGTATTAAGTACATATCTGAGGCCTTTGTCTTGCAGTGAATTAGAAACGGCTTCATTTGTTGTAGTTGAATGTAGGATTTGATAAAGTTTATACGAGACACTTTTATATGTACCATGCATTCACATACAGGGATAATTATACTCCAAGAGAATATGTGGTATGATACAGTGAGTAATAAATGCATATTTATAAATAGCAATTCATATGAGTATCTATCTTTCCCTGTCTCTGATTAAAAGGCAAATGATGCCACTGTTACCATTAATGGAAAGTTAAATTCATCACTTTTCACATCAGCGCAGCCTTCGTAAGACCACTAGGTCCCGAAGAATCATAAACAGTTTTGCTTAATAAAGGGAACAAATTAGGAAACATCCCCCCCCCCATGAGGTTTGTTTGCTTTCAAAATAAAACTGATTTCAAAAGTTGAACGATTGAAATCCGAAAATCCGGTGAACAATTCGGCTCTCCAATATCTTATGACGGAAACTTTGCTTTTAATTCGCAATTATTTTTGGCATTATAATATTTATTTATTTCTTTTGAAACAATCGTTTTTACACTAAAATAAATGGTATTTTGCTGCTACCAAAGAAACACAGGAGGATATATAAATGCTGGAGTTTAGAATACTGCAAAATCGCCACGATGTTCCTTCATACTGTAAGTCAGGTAGGCCTATAATGCAATATTCTATAAATGCAGAAGCTGTACTGTTATATAGGCCTACAATGCAACGCTTAACATATAAAACATTGAAAACGAAATCATGACGATGCATTTATTTTTTTATATCGCTGCACTTGAAGAATCTTCTTCAACCGAGCTGTGAGGCAAGAAAAGACTCGGTCCTTTAGGCCTACGCAATACGAGCTGGCGGTTAACTGACTTATGAAATTCGCTTACTAAGCCATTTTCTAATCTTTCGTTTTAGTTTGGCACTTTTCCTTATTTCTTCATCTGTGGCTTTCATCAAACTGATTTTATTCTTTTATTAGCGTTTTTAAATCGTCCTTAAATATTTGAAACAGGATTTCCTCCTCTCACTCCGAGCAACTTGCACAGAAGTAAATTATCTCCTCGATTTCAGGGACAAAAATGCTCATACAATAAATTATCCGATATAGAAATAAATAAATCTCCTAATAAATATGTATTATATTGATAAATGTATAATTTACATTAGTTTTGGAATACAATTAAAATTTTATCATTAGAAAATCACATAGATATTTAGGATATCGATATATTATAAAATTATTTTGATGGGTATTTTGCGTGCAGTAATGAACAGTAATTCTGATTGGTTATCATTTTCATTTCTTTTATTTTTGGTATCAACCATTATACTTGTATCAGAGTTCATGTACGGCATTTGTGCTTTCTTGCCTCTTAGATACAGATAGGCGAAAAGGAAAGGAACATGAACGCGCTCAAACACACATACACACAAATATATATATATATATATATATATATATATATATATATATATATATATATATATATATATATATATATATATATATATATATATATATATATATATATATATTTGTGTGTGTGTGTGTGTATCAATGTTCATCTTACTCTCTTCCTCTCTCTCTTCATATATATATCCGGATCTCAGTATTGATAATGTTTCTTTAAATATGTATGACTCTTTCAAAATTTTAGGTGTGATTCTCGACAGTAAATTTACTTTTGAGAAACATATAAGGTCTGTGTCTTCTTCAATTGCACAAAAAATTGGCTTATTGAGAAAGTCTTTTAAGATTTTCGGTGATCACTCTATTCTGAAGAAGTGTTTTAATTCTTTTATTCTATCTTGTTTTGAGTATTGTTCTCCTGTCTGGTCTTCAGCTGCTGATTCTCATCTTAATTTGTTGGACAGAAACGTACGGTCTATTAAATTTCTTACTCCTGATCTAGATATTAATCTCTGGCACCGTCGTTCAATTAGTTCATTATGCATGTTGCATAAGATTTTTCACAACTCTGACCATCCTTTACATTCAGATCTCCCTGGACAATTCTATCCTGTTCGTAATACTAGGCAGGCAGTTAATTCTAATAGCCAGGCCTTCTCCATCACGAGGCTCAATACTACGCAGTACTCTAGAAGTTTTATTCCAGCTGTGACCAAGTTGTGGAATGATCTTCCTAATCGGGTGGTTGAATCAGTAGAACTTCAAAAGTTCAAAGTTGGAGCAAATGCTTTTTTGTTGACCAGGCGGACATAGTCTTTTTATAGTTTATTCATGACATATTTGTTTTTGATGTTGTTGATAGTTCATTATATGACATGTCTGTTTTAACGTTGTTTTTTTGTTTTAGAATGATTTATTGTTAATTTGTTCTCTTCATTTATTCATTTCCTTATTTCCTTTCCTCACTGGGCTATTTTTCCCTGTTGGAGCCCCTGGTCTTATAGCATCTTGCTTTTCCAACTAGGGTTGTAGCTTGGATAGTAATAATATATATATATATATATATATATATATATATATATATATATATATATATATATATATATATATTTCTCGCATATCTGCCTAACTGTAAAAATCTGATTCATACAACCCCTACCTCTTCTAAAACCACCCTGTACTTCCAAGATTGCATTCTCTGTTTTATCCTTAATCCTATTAATCAGTACTCTACCATACACTTTTCCAACTACACTCAACAAACTAATACCTCTTGAATTATGATTGTATGAATCAGATTTTTACAGTTAGGCAGATATGCGAGAAATATTTAGCAAAAGGTAAGGAGGTGTATGTTGCGTTTATGGATCTGGAGAAAGCATATGATAGAGTTGATAGGGAAGCAATGTGGAATGTGATGAGGTTATATGGAGTTGGTGGAAGGTTGTTGCAAGCAGTGAAAAGTTTCTATAAAGGTAGTAAAGCATGTGTTAGAATAGGAAATGAAGTGAGCGATTGGTTTCCGGTGAGAGTGGGGCTGAGACAGGGATGTGTGATGTCGCCGTGGTTGTTTAACTTGTATGTTGATGGAGTGGTGAGAGAGGTGAATGCTCGGGTGCTTGGACGAGGATTAAAACTGGTAGGCGAGAATGATCAAGAATGGGAGGTAAATCATTGTTGTTTGCGGATGATACTGTACTGGTAGCAGACACAGAAGAGAAGCTTGACCGACTAGTGACAGAATTTGGAAGGGTGTGAGAGAGAAGGAAGTTGAGAGTTAATGTGGGTAAGAGTAAGGTTATGAGATGTACGAGAAGGGAAGGTGGTGCAAGGTTGAATGTCATGTTGAATGGAGAGTTACTTGAGGAGGTGGATCAGTTTAAGTACTTGGGGTCTGTTGTTGCAGCAAATAGTGGAGTGGAAGCAGATGTAGTCAGAGAGTGAATGAAGGTTGCAAAGTGTTGGGGGCAGTTAAGGGAGTAGTAAAAAATAGAGGGTTAGGCATGAATGTAAAGAGAGTTCTATATGAGAAAGTGATTGTACCAACTGTGATGTATGGATCGGAGTTGTGGGGAATGAAAGTGATGGAGAGACAGAAATTGAATTTGTTTGAGATGAAGTGTCTGAGGAGTATGGCTGGTGTATCTCGAGTAGATAGGGATAGGAACGAAGTGGTGAGGGTGAGAACGGGTGTAAGAAATGAGTTAGCGGCTAGAGTGGATATGAATGTGTTGAGGTGGTTTGGCCATGTTGAGAGAATGGAAAATGGCTGTCTGCTAAAGAAGGTGATGAATGCAAGAGTTGATGGGAGAAGTACAAGAGGAAGGCCAAGGTTTGGGTGGATGGATGGTGTGAAGAAAGCTCTGGGTGATAGGAGGATAGATGTTAGAGAGGCAAGAGAGCGTGCTAGAAATAGGAATGAATGGCGAGCGATTGTGACGCAGTTCCGGTAGGCCCTGCTGCTTCCTCCGGTGCCTTAGATGACCGCGGAGGTAGCAGCAGTAGGGGACTCGTCAGTATGAAGCTTCATCTGTGGTGGAAATGTGGGAGGTTGGGCTGTGGCACCCTAGCAGTACCAGCTGAACTCGGCTGAGTCCCTGGTTAGGCTGGAGGAACGTAGAGAGTAGAGGTCCCCTTTTTTGTTTTGTTTCTTGTTGTTGTCGGCTACCCCCCAAAATTGGGGGAAGTGCCTTTGGTATATGTATGTATGTATATATATATATTGGTAGATTGGTGAGTGTATTTATATTTTTCTCATTGTGTCATATTGCCATGTATTTGCCAAGCATTATTCATTTGGGTTTTCATGATACCTTTACATTTATTCCAATTAGTTAATTTCGAAAATTATTTTATAGTCTAAATTGGCTTCATCTTATTGTATGCTGTACATAAACAAGGCGGTGTTACTTAATCATCTTGAAACAGGATTCCGTAGTTACGTAATTCGGTTTCAGTGGTTTAAATATATATATATATATATATATATATATATATATATATATATATATATATATATATATATATGTATGTATGTATCCAGACACCGCAATCTCTTTTAGCTTTTATGGCCAAGGCCAAGAAGGTATCATTAGATGTAAGATAAATTTCAGAACTGCGTTCTAGTTGATAGAATAAAATATTGTGGTTATGACTTTTAATAATAAAAAAAAAATGCAAAATATTAATGGCTTGATGGACTTTAGCCTTTAGAAATTCGATTATGATCCAGAGGTTATGATAAGCTCCAATTAGTGGTTATTTATGCTTCATAAATACGTTGTCTGAGCTTATAGATGGCTGATTAGGCTGATTTACGACATATGCTTTGCTGTCAGACTTCCATTGTATGGAAACAATATAGGGTTATCTAGTAATCAATTATGTGGAGTCTTTGACCGAAAATAATGAATATGATTTAATAATGAGGCAAAAAAAAATAATAACGAATCAAAAGTTGTATGATAATGGGAATAATGTTTCACTAGATGTGGTCAAAATTCTGAACTCTGAGAATTGGAATGGAGTCCTCTCTCTCTCTCTCTCTCTCTCTCTCTCTCTCTCTCTCTCTCTCTCTCTCTCTCTCTCTCTCTCTCTGAACACCCTACATTAGTAGCTGAGCGACCAGCTAAAAACTTTATTTGCTGTTGGAATGAAATGATTTACTTTTGACCAAGAATTGTTAGAATTTTGTTTGTCTGAAATATTTCCTTATGACTTGACATTCGAATGTAGCTCAGTTTTAAAGAGAAACGACACCCACACACACACTATATTTGAAGTAGACTCTGTCTGATTGGTTACTTAAACTATTAAAGTTAATTATATTTTAACCATATATATATATATATATATATATATATATATATATATATATATATATATATATATACATAAACACGTATATTAATATGTAGATACACACACACACACACACACACACACATATATATATATATATATATATATATATATATATATATATATATATATATATAATGAATTTTAATTCAACCTCTTTAAAATATTAAAATTTTACAACTGGTCATTTTAATTTGTGAAAAGCAACTTCACTAAAATAGATTCTCTTAATTAACAAAAAAAAAGGTCCTCACAAGTAGAAGCTGTGAGTCTAAATTCAGGGGAAGTTGTGTAATCGTTTATACACTTGAATTGATTGTATTTGCTGCCACTGGAGAAACACAGGAGGAATATAAATGCTGGATTTTAGAATACTTCACAAAAGCAACTAAGTTCTTGCTGACTGTAATGTCAGGTAGGCCTACAATGCAGTTCTCTATAGATGCAGAAGCTGTAATGTTATATAGGCCTACAATGCGACGCTTAAAACATATAAATGCAGAAGCTGCAATGTCAGATAAGCCTACAAAGCACCGCTTAAAACATATAGATGCAGAAGCTGCAATGTAAGATAGGCCTAAAATGCAGTGCTTATAACGTATAAAACATTTAAAAGGAAAACATGACTATGCTTTTATTCTTTGATATCGCTGCGCTTGAAGAATCCCCTTCAACCGAACAAGGAGGCAAGAAAAGACACAGTCCTTTAGGCCTACGCAATACGAGCTGGTGGTTAACTGACTTATGCAAACTCGCTTAAGCCATTTTCTGATCTTTCTTTCTTGTTTGGCACATTCCCTTATTTCTTCATCTGTGGCTTTGATCCAACTGATTTCATTCTTTAATTAGCGTATTTAAATTGTCCATAAATATTCGAAACAGGATTTTCTCCTCTCCTTTCTTGTAGCTGCTCCTCTCACTCCTAGCAACTTGCTCAGAAACAAATTATCTCTTTGATTTCAGGGACAAAAATGCTTTTACAAAGTCTTCCTATTCCAAAATAATTAAATCCTCTAATAAATATATATTATTTTGATAAATGTATAATTTACAATAGTTTTGGAATATGATTAAAATTTTATCACTAGAACATCACATAGATATTTAAGATATCGATATATTATAAAAATATTTTGATGGTTATTTTGCTTGCAGTTTCGATTAGTATTAGACAGTCATCTTTGCTTCATTTTCTTTTATTTTTGGTGTCAACCATTATCATTATTAATTACAGTGACGTATTATTCATAGCCTAAAACAGTTTTTAGTGGTCTTAGGCCTCCTTCCAAGACTATAAGATATTTTTTAATATAAAAAAGTCTTTCTTGATGAGAGTTTGAGTAATTATATTATGCTATTTCTTTTTATCCCGATTTCGGTTGTGATGAAATCAGTTATGGCAACCTATTATGCTTTTCTAACCGTTTATTTATTTCATGACCGTCTTCTGCAATTATACAACATATCCTCTTTTAACTCTTTCTCTTCATATTCCAAAATGTTTCGTATTACTTTCTTTGCACAGGTCACAAACATCATCTCTGCATTTTCTCCTGAACTTTGCTTTCATTTTGAGCAAGTTTATCCCTGCTCTCATAGATAGATAGGAATTTGAAAGTTCCTTTATTGGAAAGAAACTTTGGTTGGGCTATTTGTTAGAATGTGTGCATGTGGATGGAAGCCTAGATGAAATAAGAGTACATAATCCAGTTGTTCTAACCTTTTCTAATTCTCTACATAGTCGACGTATTCTGAGATGATATATATATATATATATATATATATATATATATATATATATATATATATATATATATATATTATATATATGTATATATATATACACACATATATATGTATATATATAATTATATATATGTATATATATATATATATATATATATATATATATATATATATGGATATATGAAACTGTAATAGTGTCAATAAAACAATGTTTTGGGCTTTATTGAAGATGGTACTTGTATTAAGGATCTTCCTCCCTAAATAAGATACAACAGAATTATTTTGTCTCTAAAGGAAAAGTTAATATGGTAGAATTTGGGCTCCAATCTTGTGATGATTTTCGTTTGTTTAGAATGATTTCATTTTTATTTATGCTACATTGGTACCAAAATGAGAAAATGAACTTTTGTCATCGAAACTAAATATTTCTTTAAACCAAACTTTTGTATACAGGACTTGTGGGCTAAACGGAAATAATAGCAAAAAAAAAAAAAGAAAAAAAAAAAAGAAAAAACTCCATCAGTTCAAGAAATGCAAATAGAGACTAGTTGGTTCTTGGTAAGATGACTAGTTTGATTTCCTGGTATTCCAACGTCGACGTTGTAGGCCCCCTACCCCCATCACAAGGACATCGTTACCTGTTTACCGTCATCGACCGCTTCACTCGTTGGCCAGCCATTCCCATGGAAACTGCAACGTCCGCCTCATGTACATCTGCCTTACTCTCTGGATGGATTTCAAGATTCGGTATCCCTGAGCATATTACTTCTGACAGGGGAACCACTTTCACCTCTCAATTGTGGACGTCATTAGCGAATCTCCTGGGCATCACCCTACATCAGACAACGGCCTACAACCCCGCTGCCTATGGAATGGTTGAACGTTTTCATCGCACCCTCAAAGCAGCTTTG
>NC_090728.1:32573405-32618990 GCF_036898095.1 Palaemon carinicauda
GACGATACCAATAGAATGTTTATCTTTTCGACTAGAAAAAATGTTGAACTCCTCAAAGAATAATAATACCCATCGATATATTATAAAATTATTTTGATGTTTATTCTGCATGCAGTTATCAACAGACTACGGGCTGTCCTACAACAAGAGCCCGTGTCATGCAATCTACACGAACGAACGAACGAACGAATAGTAATTCCTGTTGTGATGTATTTGCTTTCTTTTATTTTTGGTATCAACTATTATCTCTATTAAAACAGCGACGTACTATTCATAGCTTAAAACAATTACTTTTACAATATAAAACAAAAATATTTCTCTAAATGATTCCCAATTGGTATTTTAATGAATATTTAATTGTATCAATTTGAAAACCTTATTTTCAAAGGTGTCTTCAATAGCAAAATCAAGAGCAAAAGCTAAAGCAGCTATCACTCTCACAGAGATGGAACATTCATTATCATCTTTCTCTGGCTGCTGAGATCTGTGAAATTGATTTTTCCGAGAGATGCTTTGGCTCAAGTTAAAAAAACAACTCTGTATTTTTTATTCGGATTACAGAAATGCCAGATGTGAACTACTATAGTATTACAGGTCTTTGGCTCTATTTATAGGTGCCTTATCTCTAGCATTAGAGGGTCTTTGGCCTTTATTTTGAGGTACCTTACTTGTAGCAGTAGAGGATCTTTAGCCTCTATTTTGAAGTGCATAACCTCTAGCATAAGACTTCTTTAACCTCTATTTTGAGGCGCCCTAACTCTGGCACTAGAGGCTCCTTGACCTCTATTTTGGGGTGTCATATTCTAGCATTAGAGGTTCATTAAGCGATATTTGAGGAGCCATACTTGTAGCATGAGAGGCTCTTTGACCCTTATTTTGAGTTGCTTTACTTCTAGCATTAGATGTTCTTTGATCTCTATTTTGAGTGGCCTTGCATGTGATTTTAGAGGCTCTCAGAACAATTTTTTTAGGGGGCCCTATTCTAGCATTAGAGGCTCTTTAACCTCTATTTTGAGGTGCCATACTTCTTGCATCAGAGGTTCTTTGACTTCTATTTTGAGGCGCCTTACCTATAGCATTTGATGCTCATTGATCTCTATTATGAGGTGCCATACTTCTACCATTAGAGATGCTTTGACCTCTATTTTGAGACGCCTTATCGTTAGCATTTGAGGCTCTTTGACCTCTATTATAAGGTGCCATACATCTACCATTAGAGGTTCTTTGACCTCTATTTCGAGGCGTCTAACCTGTAGCATTGAGGGCTCTTTGACCTCTATTTTCAAGTGCCATACCATTAGCATTAGAGGATCTTTTGCCTCTATGTTGAGGCACCTTTCTATAGCATTTGAGGCTCTTTGACCTCTATTTTGAGGTACCTTAATTCCAGCACTAGAGGCTCTTTGACCTATGTTTTCAAGAGCCATAGATATAGCAATGGAAGTTCTTTGACGTATCTTTGGAGTGCCTCACCTTTAGCATTTGAGGCTCTTTGACCTCAATTATGAGGTGCCATATTTCTTCCATTAGAGGTTCTTTGACCTTTATTTTGAGGTACCTAACCTATAGTATTTAAGGCTCTGGCCTCTATTTTGAAGTGCCATACTTCTAGCATTAGAGAATCTATAGCCTCTATTTTGAGGTGCCTTACCTATAACATTTGAGGCTCTTTGACCTCTATTTTGAGGTTCCTTGCTCCCAACACTAGAGGCTCTTGGAGCTATATTTTCAAGTGTAAGCATTAGAAGTTCTTTGATATCTTTTTGGAGTTCCTCACCTTTACAATTAGAGGCTCTTTGACCTCTATTTTGATTTTGCCTTACCTATAGCATTAGAGGCTCTTTAACCTCTATTTGAGTTGCTTTACCTATAGCATTAGACGCTCTTTAACCTCTATTCTGAGTTGCCTTACATATAGCATTAGAGGTTTTTGTACCTATTTTGAGTTTCCTTACCTCTATCAATAGAGGCTCTTTGACCTCCATTTCGAGGTGATTTTCTTCTGTCAGTAGAGGTTATTTGACCCATATTTTGATGCGCCTTATATTTAGCAATAGAGGATCTTTAACCTATATTTTGAGTTTGCATACTTTTACATTAGAGGCTCTTTGACATTTACTTTGAGGAGCCATAATTTTAGCATTAGAGGCTCCTTGTCGTCTATTTTGATGAGCCATACTTCTAGCATTAGAAGCTCTTTTACCTCTTATTCCAAGGGGCCTAACCTCTAGCATTAGAGGCTTTTATACCTCTATTTTGAGGTGCCATGCATCCAACATTAGAGTCTCTTGGACCCTATTTAGTGGTGCCTTATATCTAGCATTTGAACCTTGTTGACCTCTAATCTTGTCCTGCCATTTAACTTTTTTGTATATAATTTCAGGCGATATGATTTCCAAATTTTACTTAACCCAGCCATTATCTGATTTTGTTTCTTTCAATCTTTAACTAAACTCTAATTCTGAAAACCCTGTATTCGAGATCATAGTTCCTAAATACTTAAATGATTCTAGGTCATTAATCCTTTCTCCTTCCAATGATATTTCATCTTCCATTGCATACTCCGTTCTCATCATTTCTGTCTTTCCTCTATTCATGCATTTTGGTAAACAAGCATTGCAAATCCGGTGGTGTTCTGCTATCAAAGACAGCATCATCAGCATATTATAGGTCCACTAAATTCCTATAGCCAATCCAGTGTAATTCTTCCCCACCATCTACTGTTCTGAGTATTTTTTTCAACTAAAAGTTTCTGATATTATTATGTAAATTTATAAGAAATTAGACATCATTGAATTTTCAAACATTTATTTTAGGAATTTCAATTACTTTTACAATATAAAACAAAAATATTTCTCTAAATGATTCCCAATTTGTAATTTAATTAATATTTAATTGTATCAGTTTGAAAACCTTATTTTCCATAATATTTCTATAATTCCTCTTTGTCTCCAGACGATTTCTTCCAAATTTCCTTTGGAACTCCGGGAGAAATTCGCTTGGAAGTGATTGATACAAGACTTCCTTCCCTGCTTTGGACATATAATTTCGTACATTAGACATTAATTTATAGAAGCAAATATTGATAGATATGACAAATATTAATTTTATCTAAAAAGAATCTTGATTTGTTATTGAAACTTTTAATGAATACATATAATATTAATGTCTACTGACTCAAAATATTATATAACATTTTCCTAATCATTTTCTTTATATCTTCATTATTATAACGTTTGCAAAGTCTTCTCGCTCTTTTTTAATATAGGAGAATAATTGAATAATACTTTTGCTCTGTCTGTATATCGTTTTTTTATTTTTCCATCATCATCAACATTTCCTTTACCAAATTGTTGAGGTTATTCGTTTACGCTTTTCTATTCTTTGGAAATATATTATATTAATGTTTATATATAAATATACATATACATACATATATATGTATATGTATATACATACATGTATATATATAATATATATATACATATATATATATATATATATATATATATATATATATATATACACACTTACACACACACACCAGTCAGTCACCCATAGATTGAAATGCTATGAGCAATCAAAGTAAAATCTCACATGGTCTTTCTAAATACTTATTCTCAAAGGAATCTTGCAAGGGATACGTTTCACATGGAGGGTTAAAGGTACCATCCATAGCAAAATCAAGAAGAAGAGCTAAAGCAGCTATCACTCTCACAGAGATGTAACATTCACTATCATCTTTCTCTGGCTGCTGAAATCTGTGAAATTGATTTCTTCCAGAGATGCTTTGGCTAAAGTTAAAGAAAAAAAAACTTTATTTCTTTGATTATAGAAGTGCCAGATGTGTACTACTAATCTTTTTTTTTTTTTTTTTTTTTTTTTTTTTTTTTTTTTTTTCAAAAACTGACGGTTTCATTTCGTCCCTTATCAAAATGCCTACTAGAACTTGGCGAAAACTAAATAGATTTGTTGATCTGGATAATTTATTAAAATAAGAACTAATCTCTTCCGGGAGATGGAATGCACCTGTTCATTTTTCCGGCAGATTGTTCTTATGCTAATGAGTTGCACCAGATAGAGTTGTTATAAGATCAATGAGGGAGAAATTTTGAACTCTAACTCTCTCTCTCTCTCTCTCTCTCTCTCTCTCTCTCTCTCTCTCTCTCTCTCTCTCTCTCTCTCTCTCTCTCTAAACAACTTTTTTCTTTGGTCAAAGTCAAAATGCTATTTTTAAAGTGCCTTCTTTGGTGTTTTTTTTATATGACGGATTTTATATCAATATTGTTCGTCTGCATATATATATCAGTTTTTTAAATGTATGTATGTATGTATGTATAAGACACATGACAGACCTTTCTGATTCAAGGAAAAACCTTATCCCATTGATTTTTTTATCGCAAAAGTAGTCATTAATTCTGTTCTAACAAATAAATAAAGAATAATTTAATTTCATGCTAATTAAGTAGAAGTAATTTGGACGCAGCTAAAATAAAATGTATTGTTTTATTTGATAATAATTTGCGTTATATCCCACTATCGACACTTTAATTATGACTTGGAAAAGATGCTTAAACGATTGAAATGACAATTAATCCCCTTTTTTCACGCTCTCGCCATTTTGATATTGCAGTAATTAAAGCTTAAAGTAGAATTAATATTTTTCTGTATAAGTTCATTTACGCTTTTCGTTTATTTATTATTTTTCCATTATTCAAGTGGGTTTTCCAGAACTGGGAACTCCTTAAATGGCAAAAACGCAAAGGTGCTCTGAACTTAAAGTGAATTTTCTACTTTCGAAACTGTTATCATCAATGAAGAGTTATGAATTGCAAATAAGAAGTCTTTCCATTCTAACTGAAATTGCATGAAATTTCATGAATTTTATTTCATCAAAAGTTCAGTATTATTATTAATTGCTAAGCTACAGCCCTAGTTGGAAAAGTAGGATGCTATAAGCCCAGGGGCCCCAACAGGTAAAATAGTCTAGTGCGGAAAGGAAACAAGGGAAAATGAAATATTTTAAGAGCAGTAACAACATTAAAATAAATATTTCCTAAATAAACTATCAATACTTTAACAAAACAAGAGGAAGAGAAATTAGATAGAATAGTGTGCCCGAGTGTACCCTCAAGCAAGAGAACTCTAACCCAAGACAGTGGAAGACCATGGCACAGAGGCTATCACACTACCCAAGACTAGAGAACAATGGTTTGATTTTGGAGTGTCCTTCTCCTAGAAGAGCTGCTTACTGTAGCTAAAGTCTCTCTTCTACCCTTACCAAGAGGAGAGTAGCCACTGAACAATTACAGTGCAGTAGTTAACCCCTTGGGTGAAAAAGAATTGTTTGATAATCACAGTGTTGCCAGATGTATGAGGACAGAGGAGAATATGTAAAGAATAGGGCAGACTATTGGGTGTATGTGTAGGCAAAGGGAAAGAACCGTAACCAGAGGTAAGGATTCAATAGTACTGTCTGGCCAGTCAAAGGACCCTATAACTCTTTAGCGTAGTATTAATTAATGAAATTGTAATTAATCATTACCTATTGCTTGGTTCATTAATGTCTTTAGCAAGTTTCGCCTTTTGAGATTTACTTATTATTTAGTTAGACCCAACTTGTGAAGGTTTAAATGTTCAGTTTGCCCCTCCTCGCCTTATTGTTATATGTAACTTGAAGTAAGCACTTGTGATTTTATAATTCGTATGAAGCCTATAGGCCTAGAAATAAACTAAAGAGACTGGAGAAATTTAAAAAATCGTACTTAATGCCACATAGACACCCTTTATAAGTTGCAAGATTTGATGCAAATATTTATTGTTGCTACCTGACATATAGCCATGCCCTAGTATGTTATAAAACCAAGACTACAGAGCCATGTTATTATTATTATTATTATTATTATTATTGTTGTTGTTGTTGTTGTTGTTGTTGTTGTTGTTATTATTATTATTTGAGATACGTTGCTATTGTAGAATCTGCACATTATAGGTGTGACTGAATATGTGACCCGATTATAGACTTCCTTTCGTAAAGTAAAATTAAATAATAGAGGTAGAATTAATTACATTTGTAATAGCGAAGGTATCACACCATCTTGCTTTTTTACTCATTTATTTACCATTATTTCTTCTCCCTGAATAAACCCCTTGAGAGATTCGACCTATATAGGCAACATTAACTATAATCTAAGCTTTGGCTTATAATAATTTATTACAAGTTCCGAAACCACGACCCTAAATAACTTTTTCCTTATACACAAAACAACATAAGCTAAATCAAATAATAACTTTGAATTCATAACCCAAATGCATAAATTGTTATCATTAGACAACAGGACTAAGCTTAAATCATTTTCCTCTTCCTCACACAGACTTTATCTACACAGACAGTGCCAGGAATAGTCTTAAGGAGTCACGGTGTTCAGAGGGATTCTTGCTACATTAACATATTTAATTTTTGTTCTGATCTAATATTTTTCAATGATATAATTTTTCCTAAGAGTGAATCAACGTTTTCTCATACATACACATGTTTACAAAGTGAAATATAAGTGTTAAGACTAAGTGGCAACTTATGAACAACGCTTGTCCGATGTAAAAAAAAAATATCACCCATGTATTTGTAGAGAAAGAGAAAAAAGAAAAGGATAAGAAAGAGTTATTGATGGAAAGGAGAGAGAGAGAGAGAGAGAGAGAGAGAGAGAGAGAGAGAGAGAGAGAGAGAGAGAGAGAATTCAACACCAGACCAAAGAAAGCCTGTTGCTGTTTTGCTGGATAACCGGGGGACGTCAGTGACAGGATACTCTCTTTCTATCCTGCCTGTCTCGGAACCCCAAACCGAGAGGTAGTCCTGAATCGGAAGACACCCAAGAGGAAGGATCCTCAACGGAGTCGATTTCTTAGGGCTTGACCCGAACCAGGACTCGGAAAACCCGAGTCTCTTTACTTCAGGTTATCCAGGACGATACAGACATCACTGCCATTACTGGTCTGAAAATATTCTCCATTTAAATAGACTCAAACATTCTATGCAAAGTTTATAGATTTGTTGATAAATTTATAATTCCTTATAAAGGATAATAATTACAAATTTAGTTGCCTTCAATAATAATTATCATTACAGCTAATTATGAATTTTAAATATATTTTTCATTAATCAAATAAATCAGTATTATGATGGCTAACTTTAGGCACGCGATGAGATACAACTGTGAGAGAGTTAGTCATTGGGTAGTGTGATGGCAAGATATTTCTACATTGGATCCCTCTCTAGTTAAAGCTCATTTTTCCTTTGCCTAATTTTCGAGTCAACGCAATATGAATCTCTCCTATGACTTTTAAAGGCCAAAACTGAATAACAATTTTTTTTAATCAAATTTGATTTGAAATGAAATAGTTTATTTATAAAATAATTGATTAAAGATTTTATGTTAATGTACTGTACTGTAGATAATATAAATAGATGGAGAGAGCTGACTCGAGCGGCCGACCCTGCTATACAATAGGAATAATGAGGTCGAAAGAAGCAGACAATGACTTGAGTAGCTAAACCCATCTATAGTCTATACTTTGTAATGAGAGCATAGCTGTTAGTAACCTGGTTTTCAATTATGGCTTAGCAATAGCTTATTAGGAGGCAGCGAGTTCCCTGGTGTGTTGCAATAAGTATAAAATTATTGAAATTTTTCTATCTACAAGAACAATGTCATGTCAACCTTTCAGGGGTCGGAAATTTAGTCTGAAGACTGTGTCACTGAGATGTGCTTTAAAGATAAAAGACTTTTCACCTTCAACTTCTTTACTCCATTTGTTAGGCTTATAGATATTTCCATTCCTTAACTTGAATATCCATCGAACGGTCACAAATAATTTCCAAGATTTCACTGCAGCTGTTGTTTATTCGTAACTATGTCTAAAGTCTAAACAATATTTTTAGACCGTGTTTGATACTATTCTTTGGAAACTTTTCCTTTACAGATTATATATATATATATATATATATATATATATATATATATAATATATATATATATATACTGTATATATATATATAACGAATTTCAATTCAAACTCTTATAAATATGAAGGTATTAAAACTTATAATTTTTATTTGTGGAAAGCAACTTCACTAAAATAGATTCTCTTAATCAAAAAAAAAAAAAAAAAAAAAAGCCCCCAGAATTTGAAGCTGGCGAGTCTAGATTCAAGGGAAATTGGGTAATCGTTTGTACACATGAATTGATCGTATTTGCTGCTACCAAAGAAACACAGGAGGAATATAAATGCTGGATTTTAGAATACTGCACAAAAGCAACGATGTTTTTGCTGACTGTAATGTCAGGTCGGCCTACAATGCAATGCTCTATAGATGCAGATGCTGATATGTCATATATATATATATATATATATATATATATATATATATATATATATATATATGTTTGTGTGTGTTTCGCTCTTCATCTTCCTCACGCTGAATTCGGTTGTGATGAAACTAGTTATGGCAACTTTTTAATGCTTTTCCAACCATTTCCTTGTTTCATGGCCGTCTTCTGCAATTATACAACGTATCCACTCTTATATCTCGTTCTCTTTCTGTTCCAAAATGTTCTGTAATACTTTCTTTTCAGAGGTCACAAACATCATCTCTGCATTTTCTCCTGAACTTTGTTTTTATTTTGAGCAAGTTTATCTTTTTTTCATAATTAGAAAACGTTTGAAAAGGTAACGAGACGGAAATAAGATTTTTTTAATGCAAGTGCATTAAAACAAATGTTAGAATATTGTAATGTTTTATGAACGTATTTCTTTTTTTACTTGTAGTATACGTATAAAAAATTATTTTCTGTGGAAAATATCAAATATGCTATAGATTATAACCAAGCCATAGTAATCATCTCGCTCACAATATTAGATTAAAAAGAAAAAAGAACAGATTATTCAACCTCAAGCTAGTATTTAGGTTCCCTGGTTTTGAGACAATAAACAAGTGTGGGGGTTTAAAGGTTTAAGGCCACTCATGAATTGCAGAGGCAAAGGACAAGGACACTGCCCTATCAAGCAGGACAATGCCCTAGAGACTGACCATATATGCATATGATCAGCGCCCAAGCCTCCTCTCCACCCAAGCTATAACCAAGGAGGGCTGCAGATGACTCAGGAGATAGATCTATAGGCTCCCCCAAACCCCCCATCAGTAGCTCACAAAGATTGTGAGGTTGCAGCAACCAAAAGAACTGACGAGTTTGAGCGGGACTGAAACTCCAGTCAGGCGATCATCAATCAGGGACGTTACCACATAGGCCACTATAAATTTCAGAAAAGTTTAAACTTGCATACGTCCAGAAATGGAAAAAGTTTCCAGAACAGAAAAACTTAAGTTTATATGAAGTGTGCAAAATAGGTCCAATCATTTAGTAAAGAGCTTATGTATATATGGTTAGTCTCTATGTCATTGGCACGGTCTCTTGCCTCTGTTATTCATGAGGGACCTTCAAACCTCCGCTTGTCATTATAATCTGGGATTTCAAATGAGTCTGGAATTATAGTTAACGCATATGTAAGGAATACTAAAGTGAACTACGAAATCCTCGAAGATCTGAAGACAGTTACGCTTTGGAATTTTAAGTTCAAAGTCGTAGGAAGTTATTGTAAGTTGGTTTCCCCAAGGGGTCTAAAGTTAAATTCCTTCTTCTATATCTTAGATGTTAACCCTGTGGAATACCTCAATTTTATGCACGTGACTCTTCATTAAATAGAGATTGTCAATTATTTTAAGGTACTAGATAGTGTCTCTCTCTCTCTCTCTCTCTCTCTCTCTCTCTCTCTCTCTCTCTCTCTCTCTCTCTCTCTCATGCAAACGTCGGAATTCGCGTGTATTTATGTATTTCAAAGAATTATACGTATGTTTTAATAAATTTTTGCGGTACACCTTTTATTTAAAATATTATATATATATTATCAGTTTTAATCATTATCTGTTACTTGCTTCATTAATGTCTTTGGGAATTTTCGTCTTTTGAGATTTACCCCAAATTGTCAAGGTTTAAATGCTCAGATTGCCCCTCCTTGCCTTACTGTTATATGTGACTTGAAGTTCGCACTCCTGATTTTATAATTCCTTTTAAGCCTATAGGCCTAGAAATAAAAAAAAAAAGAGGCTGTGTAGAAATTTCACAAGTCGTAAATTATGTCCAGATGGACACCCATCATAAGTTACAAGATTTGATGCAAATATTTATTGTTGCTACCTGACATAAAAGCATGCCCTAGTATGTTACTAAGTTAAGACTACAGAGCCATATTATTATTATTATTATTATTATTATTATTATTATTATTATTATTATTATTATTATCAATGTTGTTATTATTTTTGTTGTTATTGGAGTTACGTTGCTATTGTAGAATCTGCACATTATAGCTGTGGGGGAAATGACCTGATTATGGGCTTCCTTTCGGAAAGTAAAATGAAATAATAGAGGTAAAACTAAGTATATTTCTAATAGCAAAGATAACACACCACCTCGCTTATTTACTTATTTATCATTATTTCTTCTCCCTGAATAAACCCCCATAAAGGCAGCTTTGACTATAACCCAAGTTTTGGCTTATAATAATTTATTGAAAGTTTCGAAACCACGACCCTAACTCTTATTTGCTTTATACACAAAACGACGTGAACAAAATCAAATAATAACTTTGAATTCATAACGCAAATCCATTTATTGTTATCATTAGACTACAGGAGCAAGCAAAAATTATTTTCCATGTTGACGCCCTCTTTCTCACACAGATTTTATATACACAGTTCCAGGAATAGTATCACGGAGTCACGGTGTTCAGATGGAATCTTGCTACAGTAACGTATTTAATTTTTTTTTTCTGATTTTTTTAACGACCTAATATTTTTCATAGGAAAAAAGAAAAAGAAAGTATCACCAGAACACCCCACCACTAGGCCATGTATTTGTAGAAGAGAAGAAACAAAAGGATAAGAGAGAGAGAGAGAGAGAGAGAGAGAGAGAGAGAGAGAGAGAGAGAGAGAGAGAGAGAGAGAATTCAACACCAGACCAAAGAAAGCCTGTTGCTGTTTTGCTGGATAACCGGGGGACGTCAGTCTCGGAACCCCAAACCGAGAGGCGAGAGGTAGTCCTGGATCGGAAGACACCCAAGAGGAAGAATCCTCAAACGGAGTCGATTTCTTAGGGCTTGACCCGAACCAGGACTCTCGGAAAACCCGTCTCTTTACTTCAGGTTATCCAGGACGAATTCAGACATCACTGCCATTACTGGTCGGAAAATATTCTCCATTTAAGAAGACTCAAACATTTTATACAAAGTTTATAGCTTTGTTGATAAATTCATTATTTCTTATGAACCTTAATAATTAAGAATTCAGTTTTCTTTAGTACTAATTATTATTACTGCTGTTTACGAATTTTAGATATTTTTTATCAAATAAATCAGTATTTGAATGGGCAAGGAGAGGCACCCGATGAGATACTAGTGCTAGAGAGTTATTTGATACTGTGATGGCAAGATAGTACTACATTGGATCCCTCTCTGGTTAAAGGTCATTTTTCCTTTGCCTAATTCTCGAATCAACACAATATGAATCTCTCCATTGACTTAAAGACCAAGACTGAATAAGATTTTTTTTTACTCAAATTTGATTTGAGATAAAATAGTTTATTTTATAAAATCATTGATTAAAGATTTTGTGTTAATGTACTGTACAGATGGAAAGAACATAAATAGAAGGAGATGGTTGACTCGAGCGGCCGACCCTGCTATACAATGGGAATAATGAGGTCGAAAGAAGCAGACAGTGACTTGAATAGCTAAACCCATCTATAGTGTATGCTTTACAGTGAGAGCATAGCTGTTCGGAACCTTGTTTGAATTATACCTCAGCAATAGCTTATTAAGAGGCAACGAGTTCCCTGGTGTGTTGCAATTAAAAATTTTTATCTACAAGAACATTATCATGTTAACCTTTCAGGGGTCGGAAATTTAGTCTGAACACTGTCACTGATATGTGCTTTAAAGATAAATGACTTCTCACCTTCAACTTCTTTACTCCATATGTTAGTCTTATAAGTATTTCCATTCCATAACTTGAATATCCGGCCTAGAATATCCACCGAACGGTCACAATTAATTTTCAAGATTTCACTGCAATTGTTGTTCGTTCGTAACTATGTCTAAAGTCTAAATAGTTTTAGACCGTGTTTGATAGTATTCCTTGGAGTCTTTTCCTTTACAGATTATATATATATATATATATATATATATATATATATATATATATATATATATATATATATAGATATATATATATATATATATATATATATATATATATATATATATATATATATAATGATATATATATATATATATATATATATATATATATATATATATATATATAGAATTTAATTCAAACTCTTTAAAATATTGAAATATTACAACTGGTCATTTTAATTTGTGAAAAGCAACTTCACTAAAATAGATTCTCTTAATTAACAAAAAAAAAGGTCCTCACAAGTAGAAGCTGTGAGTCTAAATTCAGGGGAAGTTGTGTAATCGTTTATACACTTTAATTGATTTTATTTGCTGCCACTGGAGAAACACAGGAGGAATATAAATGCTGGATTTTAGAATACTGCACAAAAGCAACGACGTTCTTGCTGACTGTAATGTCAGGTAGGCCTACAATGCAATGTTCTATAGATGCAGAAGCTCTAATGTTATATAGGCCTACAATGCAACGCTTAAAAAATATAGATGCAGAAGCTGCAATGTAAGATAGGCCTAAAATTCAATGCTTATAACATATAAAACATTTAAAAGGAAAACATGACTATGCTTTTATTCTTTGATATCGCTTCACTTGAAGAATCTTCTTCAACCGAACGAGGAGGCAAGAAAAGACACAGTCCTTTAGGCCTAGTAATACGAGCTGGTGGTTAACTGACTTGTGCAAACTCGCTTAGTAAACTATTTTCTAATCTTTCTTCCTAGTTCGGCACTTTCCCTTATTTCTTCATCTATGGCTCTGATTTAACTGATTTTATTTAAATTGTCTATGAATATTCGAAACAGGATTTCCTCCTCTCCTTTCTTGTTGCTGCTCCTCTCACTCCGAGCAACTTGCTCATAAGCAAATTATTTTCTTGATTTCAGGGACAAAAATGCTCATACAATTAGTTATACTATATAGAAATAAATACATCCCCTAATAAGTATATATTATTTTGATAAATGTTTAATTCACATTAGTTTTGGAATACAATTGAAATTTTATCACTAGAGAATCACATAGATATTTAAGATATCGATATATTATAAAATTATTTTGATCGGTATTTTGCGTGTAGTTTCGAATAGTAGTTCACAATTGGTTATGACAGGTTTCTATTATTTTTGTTATCAACCATTATCAGTATTAATAACAACGACGTATTAAACATATCCTAAAACAGTTTTAGTGGTCTTAGGCCTTCTTTCAAGACTATTAAGATATTTTTTACTATAAAAAAGTCTTTCTTGATGAGAGTTTGAGTAATTATATTATGCTATTTCTTTTTACCCCGATTTCGGTTGTGATGAAATCAGTTATGGTAACTTATTATGCTTTTCCAACCATTTATTTATTTCATGACCGTCTTCTGCAATTATACAACATATCCTCTCTTTCAACTCGTTCTCTTCATATTCCAAAATGTTTTGTATTACTTTGCACAGGTCACAAACATCATCTCTGCAATTTCTCCTGAAATTTGCTTTCATTTTGAGCAGGTTTATCCTTGCTCTGGAGTCAAGCAGAAATTGTACAAAAAGTTTATTTTTTGATAACAGGTGCAATCTTTAAGAATTTAATATATGAATAAATTGTAAAAGATTTTGATTTTTATGAGCACCAATGGGAATCTTTCTTGTTAGTTCATGCATTGCTTTCTTATCTGTTACCAGTAATTTTTTTTTTAATTTTTCCCAAAATATTTCAGAAAAATATATTTTATATTTTATTTTATATTTTTTATATGTATTACTTCGTTTGTTTCATTAATTTAATTTGAAATATTTTTCTTTTTTTAGATGATAACTTCATTTATTTTTTTCTTAGAATATTTCAGGGATGACAACATAACTCCATTTAGAAAAACATTATATTTTTTTTATCAATTTCATTTGGTAACTTCTTTTTTAAAGATGATAACATCACTCCATTTCGACACACACACACACACACACACACACATATATATATATATATATATATATATATATATATATGTATATATATATATATATATATATATATATATATATATATATATATATATATATATATATATATATATATATATATATATATATATATATATATATATATATATATATATATATATATCTTACATGTTTTTAGAATATTTTCTACTTTAGTTAGCTCTCGTATTCATGTTGCCCTAAATATTTCTCTTTTTATTTTAGAGATTTTTTTGGTTTTAATCAATTTATTGCGCCCATTGGTGTCAGACATTTGAGTACATGGTAATACAGTAATATTGTTTACATCTACATTGTAATTCAGTTATACCTAAAGAATAAAAAAAAGTATCTACAGACATTTAAGTACATATTTAAACAGTATTGTTTACATCTATAGCATATAATGAAGGCTATACAAAGGAATACAAAAATAAAGTACAGACAGATATTTAGTACATATCAAAAATAATATTTCTCATTTCTATATATTTATGGTTATGCAAATGAATTCATATGGAATACAAATTAAATTTAGTTTGATTTCATAGGTAGGTTGTACCTATCTTTAATTAACATTACAAAGCAGCTGATTATTCAGTATCCACCAAAGTGATGATGGCGCATGAGGATCTCATCGAGCAAATCATTATCTGTTAATAATCTTTTACATGTATCAACTACTGTGAGTCTTTGGGGTAATATGTTACTAACAAGAGGACATTCCAGGCAATAGTGTTCCAGGGTGTTGGCGTTGGGTGCGTCACATAATCTACAGGAGGAGAAGTGAGGAACCCCATCTTGCTCAGCCACCTGCCAAACTGGTCGCCAACCCAGCTGATGACGCGCACAAATCACGTTATTTTGACGAACCATGAGTCCACTGCGGCGATATTTATGTTGGCGAGGAAAGAAGTGATCATAATGCTGTATTGATATACTGGTGGCTCTCTCGGCATTACTACGATGATGAGTAGGTGAACGAGCAGCTTGGCGCACCATTTATCTGCAGCGCAGGAGAGATGGACTGGGAGCATCAACATCTGGAGGATCCAGCTGACAGGCAGCCATTGCGAGATGGTCAACGGTGTTGTTAGCCAGAAGACCCACTGTGAGAGGGAATCCATAGGAAGTGCACTACCAGTGAACTCATGTTGGCCATGTCTAGTTGCCTATGTATTTGTGTAACCAGGGGCTGGTATGCTGGCTTATGTGAAGAAAGGGCTTGGAGTGCTGGTTGCGAGTCGCAGATGATCAAGCCGTTGTTTCTGGTCCGTGTGATTAAAATAACTGCATCTAGAAGTCCATGTAGTTCACAATACGTGGAGCTTGATGACTTTGGGAGGCGACGGCCTGTCCAGCCCTCTGGCGGGGGTTCCAAAGTGGGGGAGAAAACAGCACATCCAGCACTGCCATCCTGCTGTAGGGATCCGTCTGTGTAGAGGTGATGGGCTACACTGAGGGACGAGGATAGTCTGTCGATGGTCTCCAATGCACGTTGTTGTTGAAGTTGAGGCAAGTCAGTCTTAGAGACTGGAGTGTAAGAGATTGCTGGCACAGGAGTCTGCCAGGGTGCAAGGCCATGATCCACATTCCCTGCCACAATGTTGATGTCAAGCCCCCGAATGCTTGAACAGATAGTACTAACTAGTGTACGTCCCCCCCTGGCGTAGTTGTGGACGAGGTG
Organism: Palaemon carinicauda; assembly: GCF_036898095.1. Taxonomy (NCBI): domain Eukaryota; kingdom Metazoa; phylum Arthropoda; class Malacostraca; order Decapoda; family Palaemonidae; genus Palaemon; species Palaemon carinicauda. The sequence goes on from NC_090728.1 coordinate 32,589,373, forward strand.
CATCTAGATCGAGAGAAGTTCTGATGATATTTGAATAGTGAGGAGACAGGTGAGGGTAATACAGGCATTTGATACTGAAGTAGGTGACATTGGAGTATATTCTCTCAATGAGTGGAGGGAGACGGAGTTCGTGTTGCATGTTTACAATTCTAGTGGATGCTGGACAACCTAGAATGAGTCTCATTGCTTGGTTCTGGAATTTTTCAAGCGGCTGTAGAGTTGATCTGGAGAGTTGACATAGTGCAGGGGAAAGATAATCTATCACTGAGCGGATGAAAGAAATATATATGGTTCTGGCAACTGGGATAGATACTCCTGCAGAATAATTAGTAAGCCACTTGAGAGGAGTCAGGCGTCGCTGTACCCGGGCCAGCAGATCTTGAACAATGGGATGTACTCTCTGTCTCGCTGGAATGGATGGTGTAATTCCCACTGGCGCTCCTAAGTAAATATATTGTGTGCATAAAGGTACAACATTGTTCCCCACAGTAAATTCTGGTAGATTCCTTGCTGGCTTTGGGGAGAAGATTCTACTTTTTCCTGGGGAGATGATAAGACCACAAGAGGATGCTGATTCGTAGAAGGAAGAAAGGAAGCGTTGCAAGTGATCCGGAGAGGTTGAATGAATGCAAATATCGTCTGCGTAGCAAGAGATGGTTGTGTTATCAGTATCAGGAAGTAAGGAAAGAAGGCGATGTAGGAGGATATTAAATAAAAATGGACTAAGTACTCCCCCTTGTGGAGTACCAAGTTCAAGTTCCTTTGCAGTGCTCAATGCTCCCTTAAACAGCACACGAGAGACTCTATTTTGAAGATATCCGCGTATCCACCTCAAAAGGTTTCCCTTGATTCCAAAATCAATAAGCTGGTCTAAAATAATGTCTCTATTTGCAACGTCAAATGCACTTTTCAAATCAATGAAGGCTACAACACTGGTTGGGGAGAGACGAGTGTAGAGCTTAATGAGACAATGATGTGTTCCTCGTTGGGGTAGGAAGCCGTATATTCTAGACGAAAGCTTATCTTGCAGCCGGAACATAAGGCGTGAGAGGAGAATACGTTCAAATACTTTGCAGAAACAGGAGGTGAGGGAGATAGGACGAAATTTGTCAGTGCTAGGCTTGGGAACGGGTACAATTGTGCTATGAGTCCATGCTAGGGGCACATATCCAAAGCAGAGGCAGAGGTTGTAGAGCCGGAGGAGAGGGTTGCCAGGTATTTTTATGAGTGTGCAAAGGACTGCATAGGTGATGCCATCATCACCAGGAGCTGACTTCTTACTCCTTACTAAGGCACGTCGTAGCTCTTCCTTAGTTATGGGTACATCATCCTCTTCATCACTGCTCAGTAAGGCAGAACTGAGACGTAAGGCACGATGGTTTTTTTGTGAAGAGAGAGTCTTGTATATGAGCTGGAAGGTTGATGGTTCGTGACTGTGCTGACCACTCATCAATAAGGTCCTGTGCATACTGAGCAGGGCTGCGGTGGAGGACACTTGGGGGTTTCTTCTTCACAATCCTGTTGATGAGGTGCCACATGGAACCAATGCTTGTTTGATGGTTGATGCTGTCTGTTAATTTGTGCCAGGAATCTGTTTGTACACATTGCTGTAGAGCAACTAGATCATCTCTCGATAGTTGATACTGGTGCAGAGTCTCAGGACTTGGTTGTCTCATAAAGGCAAGGCCATCATCCATCGCCTTCTTTTCTGCCTGAGAAATTCGATTATCCAGTGTCATAGCACTAACACGATGCCTGATATGAGGCTTTCTGATATATTGTGTGTGGAAAGCATGTGTGGTACTAACAAGTAAGGAGTAAAGTTTCTCCGGACAGTGGAGGTCAAATGTAGGTCGAAGGTTAGTCATATATGAAATGTACGTAGGCTGGTACTTAGGCGGAATTGTGAAGCAAGTGCGATTGTGTGTTGGAGTAGGTGTAGCGGGAAGGGAATATTGGATGCTAAGACCAATGTGATCAGAGAAGAGCGTAGGAACCGTTACACAATTGACTCGGGAAGGTACGAGTCCACAGGTCAAGATGTGATCCAAAGTACCACCTCGTGCATGCGTATATCCACCAGTGTCCCAACGGGTCAGTTGATTTCTACGAATGTATCCTAGAAGTAGGTTCCCGTTGCGGTTCACAGTGCCAGCAAGGTCTCCCAAGTCTGGATGACGAGCATTAAAATCTCCCATGTAAACCATACCACGAAGGGTTGGGGCTGGAAGCTTGGCTGTATTTATCCTACCTGGTGCTGCATATACATTGCACAGTCGTATGGTGCCTCCGCCAACAGTAATCTCAAATAATTGGAATGTTGTATCTTCATCCTCAGAGTTTGGGAGAAGTCTATGCTGAATTGAAGTGCGTATATGGGTGATGAGACCATGTCTTACTAAATGGACGTAGGACACATAGCCAGTGAGCGAGGGAGCTTTTTCCCTTGGCTGAGCATTACCAACAAAAGCTTCCTGAATTAGAATAACATCTGGGTGGTGACTGTACAATTCCCTTAAGTGCAGAAAGTTTTGCCCAGTTTGCAATACCACAAGCATTCCACGAGATGATATTAAGCTTCACTTGGTTATCGAACATGTCCCTTGGAAGAACGGCGACTAGATGAAGAGGCAGTGGTGACACGGGTATGCATTGGTGGTGTATCACGTGGCAAAGGTCCTGTATGGGGATTAGTAACACTCTCAAGATGTGTAGCAAGTGAGTCAAGTTTCTCAGTTAGTGTAGTAACTGATGTGATAACAACCTGCTGAGCTTCATCAAGAGATTGTAGTGTGTTATCATTAGTAGCAAATTTAGAAGTTAGATTGTCAAAGGAGGTTACGAGACTGTCAATGCGAGTGTCCATGCTCTCTAAACGAGATTCAATGGCTTCAAAACGTGATGTAAGGGAGTCACATCGAGACTTGAGGACATCTACAGCATTACGAAGTGTAGTCACTTGTGAGGAGGCAGTAACAGTGGGTTTGATTGATGGCACTGGAAGCTGTTGTGCAATAAGCTGGTTTGATGCAGAGCCTGAACGCCTGGTACAGCCATGCCACACATTGACTCCAGGCTCATTACATCTCGGGCATTTCCAATGCGATGAGTCCGGTGTAGGTAGAGGTAATGGGGTTGATGTTGATGCTGAAGAACTGTCAACCACTCTGGGTGGTACAGGGGGCCGATGAGGGCAGGTCCGACTGTCATGCTCAGCAGCACAAAATGCACACTTTTCAGGGGCAGCACAGTATCGTGAGATGTGACCGATACCCCAGCATTTGAAACACCATGGCTTTTCGTCTGGCATTCTGCGTAGTTCACATGATGGTAGACAAGGGAGGAAGGAGAAGTTAACAAAAGGCGGGGGTGGATCTGGGTGGCTCCAAGTAATGACAATACGATTGATGGACTTCCCATCCTGTAGGAAACGACGTACAGTGTGCACCCCTGTCAGTTCCTTAGCTAATGAAGGGTCTACATCCACAGGATATCGAGTGATGAGATATGTAGGGAACTTACGGGGTCTGTCTACAGCATCCTGAACATCTAACACAAGTGACAGAACCTCACCACCCTTTACCCGATGCCTCGAAATGTATACAAATCGAGAAGTGACCGCAGACATTTTAACTTCAGCCAATTCCCGATTGAGGCTGAAAATCTTGGTAACCTCTGATAGCCAGCGAAGCTTCACATTAACCCCTGGATTTTCTCGAAATAGGAGCTTTATGTATTCAGAACGTGGAGCAAAGGCAGGGAGAACAGTTTTTGTAGCCATGGTAGGTATAATCTGAATAGTAGGTCTAGGCAGGGAGCTATTTAGAACTTTATTTTGAGAGGAAGAAGAATCACACTTTGTAGTTTTAGCAGCAGGGGATGATGGCTCATTACTGCTATCTGAATCATGCTCCATACATCGTTTGTTGGAGGTAGTGGTATGGTCCATGAGACTAGGAGCTGCACCAGCAGGGATCAACTTATGAGATTTAGTAGAGACAAGTCGTGGCTAATGTTCCTGTGTAAGCAGATGCTCTTCAACATTATCATCACTTAGAGCAAGGTCCTCCTCAACATCTTCGAGAGTACCAGGTCCAGAGAATTCCATAGTCATTATCTACTGATTTTTAACAATGCCCGTATCTAATTTCGTTCGTCTGGCACAGTAACGTTGCCATGACGGGGCTAACCACGTCACACACACTGCACTGCGCATGCGCGGATTAGGAAAAACTTGAACGTATTGGTTTGGCAGAGTGAACGAGATTTTTAATCCTAAATAAAGTCTAAGTTCAAAAACTCGTAAACACACTAATGTCACAGCTCTGATCACTAAGCACTACCACAGCTTTCAGTCAATTCTAGGTGATGTAGATCTTCGTATCTCCTAAATAATCGAGAAAGTTTTCAGAGCACAAAAATGCGCTTGTTGACAGACAAAGACCAAGATGGCGCTTCCATTTTAGAGAAAGTGGCATTTTCCATTCCATAATCTCATTTTGTTTACCAAAAAAGAAATATACATGAGCAGGACATATAATGAGAATGGCAGACAATAGATGGACAGGACATATTTGAGGCCATTGTTCTGCTCTAGAGGAATAACTGCAGATGATGATGAAAAATAGGTATTCTTTTGTTGTTTCATCAATTTTATTCGATATATTATTTAAAGAGGATAACATCACTCCATTTCGAATATTATTTTTATATGTGAGTAGTAATAGCAATTTCGTTACTAACATTTTTCCACAACAAGGGAAGCCACAAACATCCATATTGTGACCCACACACTCAGCCAAAGAGGTTTTCTCTCCTTTAATCTTGATGACCAACTCGACTCTGATGGACGAAGGAAGGAGAGAGTTATGCCTTCACCGGAAGGATCTTTGGTCATTTCTTCTTGAGGAGCCTTACCTATAGCATTTGAGGTTCTTTGACCTCTTATTTTGTGGTGCCATACTTGTAACATTAGAGGTTATTTGACCTCTATTTTTAAGTGCCTATCCTATAGCCTTTTAAGGCTCTTTGACCTCTTTTTTGAAATGCCATACTTCTAGGTTTAGAGGGTCTTTGACTTCTATTTTGAGGGGCCTTACCTATAGCTTTCAAGGCTCTTTGACCTCTATTTCGAGGTGCCATACTTCTACCATTAGAGGTTCTTTGAGTCTATTTTCAGGCGCCTAACCTATAGTATTTAAGGCTCTTTGACCTCTATTTTGAAGTGCCATACTTCTAGTATTAGAGGGTCTTTGACTTCTATTTTGAGTCGCCTTACCTATAGCTTTTGAGACTCTTTGACCTCTATTTCGAGGTGCCATACTTCTACCATTAGAGGTTCTTTGACCTCTATTTTCAGGCGCCTAACCTATATCAATTAATGCTCTTTGACCTCTATTTTGAAGTGCCATACTTCTAGCACTAGAAGATCTTTGGCCTCTTATTTTTAGGTGCCTTACCTATAGCATTTGAGGCTATTATTCTGAGGTGCTATACTTCTAGCACTATAGGTTCTTTGACCTCTTGTTTGAGGCACTTTGACCTCTATTCTGAGGTGTCATACTTCTAGCATTGGAGGTTGTTTGACCTCTATTTTGAGCGCCTTTCCTATAGCAATTGAGGCTCTTTGACTTCTATTTTGAGGTGCCATACTTTTAGCATTAGAGGTTTTTTAACCGCTTTCTTTTTTTAGGCACCTTACCTATAGCAATTGAGGTTCTTTGACCTCTATTTTGAGGTGCCATACTCGTAGCATTAGAGGTTCTTTGACCTCTATTTGGCGAGCTTTGCCTCTAGCATTTGAGGCTCTTTGGCCTTTATTTTAAGTTGCCTTACATCTAGCACTTGAGTCTCTTTGACTTCATTTTTGAGGTGCCATACTTATACCCCTAGAGGCTCTTTGACTTCCATTATGAGGCACCTTACTTCTAGCATTAGAGGCTCTTTGACCTATATTTCCAAGTGCCATGCATCTAGCATTGAAAGTTCTTTGACATCTCTTTGGATTGCCATATTTATAGCATTAGAGGCTCTTTGACCTCTATTTTGAGTTTCCTTACATATAGCATTAGAGGCTCTTTGACCTGTATTTGATTTGCTTTACCTATAGTAATACAGGCTCTTTGAGTCGCCTTACCTATAGCATTAGAGGTTCTTGTACCACTTTTGAGTTTCCTTACCTCTATCAATAAAGGCTCTTTGATCCCCATTTCGAGGTGCTTTTCTTCTAGTAGTAGAGGTTGTTTGACCGCTATTTGTATACGTCTTATGTCCAGCATTAGAGGATCTTTAACCTACATTTTGAGGTTGCATTCTTTTACCATTAGAGGCCCTTTGACATTTACTTTGATGAGCCATAATTCTACCATTAGAAGCTCCTTGTCCTCTACTTTGATGTGCCATACTTCTAGCAGTAGAAGCTCTTTTACCTCTTATTCCAAGGGGCCTAACCTCTATCATTAGAGGCTTTTATACCTCTATTTTGAGGTTCCATGCATCCAGTATTAGGACCTCTTTGACCTGTATTTAGTGGTGCCCTATCTCTAGCATTTAAACCTTGTTGACCTCTAATCCTGTCCTGCCATTCAAATTTTCTGTGTGTAATTTCAGACGATTTGATTTCCAAATTTTACTTAACCTAGCCATTATCTGATTTTCTTTGTTCTATCTTTCACTTAACTTTAATTCTGAAGACCCTATATTGGAGATCATAGTTCCTAAATACTTAAATTATTCTAGGTCATTAATCCTTTCTCCTTCCAATGATATTTCATCTTCCATTACATACTCCGTTCTCATCATTTCTGTCTTTAACCTACATTTTGAGGTTGCATACTTTTCCATTAGGGCTCTTTGACATTTACTTTGAGGAGCCATAATTTTTGCATTAGAGGCTCCTTGGCCTCTATTTTGATGTGCCGTACTTTTAGCATTGGAAGCTCTTTTTCCTCGTATTCCAAGGCGCCTAACCTCTAGCATTAGAGGCTCTTTTACCTATGTTTTGAGATGCCATGCATCCAGCATTAGAAACTATTTTACCTGTATTTAGTGGTGCTTTTTCTCTATCATTTGAACCTTGTTGACCTCTAATCTTGTCCTGCCATTTAACTCTTTTGTATGTAATTTCGGACGATTCGATTTCCAAATTTTACTTAACCTAGCCATTGTCTGATTCGGTTTTCCTAATTACTTAAGTGATTATAGGTCTTTAATCCTTTCTCTATCTAATGATATTTCATCTTCCATTGCATACTCCATTCTCATCATTTCTGTTTTTCTTCTATTTATTTTCATCCCAACCTCGTGTGATATTTCATGCATTCTGGTAAACAAGCATTGCAAATCCTGTTGTGTTCTGCTAACAAGGACAGCATAATCAGCATAAACTAGGTCCCCCAAATTCGTATAACCAATCCAGTCCAATCCTTCCCCACCATATCCGACTGTTTTACGCATTGAAAAATCCATGAGGTGGATATACAACATAGGTGACAACACATTCCATTGGAGTACTCCGCTGTTCACTGGAAATTGATTTTATATGACTCCATTAACATTACCTGGCCCTGGCCATGCTCATGAACAGACTTAATCAAATTCACATATTGAAGAGTAATCCCATAATAATGCAGGACTCTACATAAAATTGGCCTTTGCACACTACCAAAGGCTTTTTTATTATCCATTTATGCCATGAAAAGTGAATTTCAATATTCTACGTATTGCTGTATAACATGTCTCAAAATGGAAATTTTGTCAGTGAAGCTTCTACCTTTTCTAAATCCTCTCAGCTTTCCATTAATCTTTCTCTCCGGTCTCTTTTGAATAAGCATACTATGATTATTGTAATCAGTCAGGTCTCCTTTTTTGTCATTTTCACCAATACTAACTCTCATTCATCAGGCTTTGCCTCATCATGCCACATTCTACAAATTAATTTTGTAAGTACAACGGGGTCTCACTTCATTTTCGGCAAGTATCATCTTAGGAGTTATTCCATCATATCCAATAGCTTTCGATCTCTTTAGTGTTTACAGGATAAGTTCAACTTTAATCTCACTAAATTCGTTCAAGGGCACATTAAGGTCTTCATCAGCTTCAGGTATAAGTCAGAGTATTTTTTTCAACTCAAAATTTCTGATATTATTATGTAAATTTATAAGAAATTAGGCATCATTGAATTTTCAAACATTTATTTTCGGAATTACAATTAATTTTACTATAAAAAGAACAAAACTATTCTTATAAATGATTTCCAATTTGTATTTTAATGAATATTTAATTGTATCAATTTGAAAACCGAATTTTACATAACATTCCTAAAATTCTGCTTAAAGTCTTCGGATGATTTCTTCAAAATAGCCTTCGGAACTCCGGAAGAAATTCGCTCGGAAGTGATTGATACAATACTTCCTTCCCTGCTTTGGACATATAATTTCGTACATTAGTTATTAATTTATAGAAGCAAATGTTTATAGATATAATAAGTATTGATTTTATCTAAAATAAAATTTAATTTGTTATTAAAACTTATGATGAATACATATAATAATGTCTACTGTCTCAAAATATTATATGACATTTTCCTAATTATTTGCTTTAAATCTTCATTATTATAACGTCTGCAAAGTCTTCTCGCTCTTCAGGGATATAAGAGAATAATTGAGTATTATTTTTGCTCTCTGTCTGTACATCGTTTTCTTGTTGCTCCATCATCATCAACATTTCCTTTACCAAATTGTTGAGGTTATTCCTTTAGGTTTCTTCTATTCTTTGATGGGATATATACGAAGATATTTATATACATATACAGGTGTATATATATATATATATATATATATATATATATATATACACTAGTCAAAGTAAAGAAATTAATTGATACGATGAATGAATTCTCGGAAATATTTATGAAGATTCGTAATTAATTCTAATGCTCATTTAGGATGATCATATTCATCAGGCAAAATATTGAACGTATATCTCTAGTTTATAAATATTTTCACATCTCCCTCACCTCTTTCTGTTGTAAAACTCGGATGGAAAAATGAAGAGACCAAAACACTGCTTCAGTAATTGATGGAGAGAGTTGACTCGTGTGGCCGACTCTGCTATACAATGGGACTGACAAGGGCTAAAGAAGCAGACAATGACTCGAGTAGCTGAATCCATCTATAGTCTTTGATTGGTAAGAGAACATAGCTGTTAGTAACCTTGTTTTCAATTATGGCTCAGCAATAGCTTATCAGGAGGCAGCGGGTTCCCAGGAATGTTGCAGAACGTCGTAAACGATTGAAATATGATATTATCTACAAGAACAATATTATGTCGACCTTTCAGTGGTCGGAAATTTAGTCAGAACACTGTGTCACTGAGATGTGCTTTAAAGATAAAAGACTTTTCACCTTCAACTTATATATTCCATTTGTTAGGCCTATAAGTATTTCCATTCTGTAACTTGAATATCCAACCTAGAATATCCATCGAACAGTCACAAATAATTTCCAAGATTTCACTATAACTTGTTTGTTCGTAACTATGACGGTCCAAGTTCAAACAATATTCATAGGCCATGTTTGATACAATCCTTAGGATACTTCCATTTTACAGAATGGGAAGTGTGAAGTAGATGATGAAAGGAGAAGTATTGATAGGAAATCTCAAGATATAGACGACTGGTGAAATGTAACCGGGACCCTTTGCGTCAATAGGCGTAGGATATATATATATATATATATATATATATATATATATATATATATATATATATATATATATATATATGTGTGTGTGTGTGTAATGTATATATATATATATATATATATATATATATATATATATATATATGTGTGTGTGTGTGTATTTTGATTAAAAATTTTAAAATTAAAAAATATTAAAACTGGTCATTTTGATTTATGAAAAGTAACTTCACTAAAATAATTTTTCCTAAAAAAAAAAAAAAAAAAAAGAAGAAGATGGCCTCAGGATCTGAAGCTGTAAGTCTAAATTAAGGTGGAATTGCGTAATCGTTTGTACACATAAATTAATCGTATTTGCTGCTACTGAAGAAACGCAGAAGGAATATAATTGCTGAGTTTTAGAATCCTGCATAAAAACAACAATGTTCCTGCTGACTGTAAGTTCAGGTAGGCTTACAATGCAATGCTCTATAGATGCAGAAGCTGTAATGCCATATAGGCCTACAATGCAATGCTTAAAACATATAGATGCAGAAGCTGTAATGTCAGATAGGCCTACAATGCAACGCTTAAAGCACATCGATGCAGAATCCTTAATGTCAGATAAGCCTACAATACAATGTTTAAAGCATATAGATACAGAAACAGCAATATAAGATAGGCCTACAACTCAACGCTTAAAACGTATAGATGCAAAAGCTGCAATGTAAGATAGGCCTGCAATGCAACGATTAAGACATATAAACCATTTAAAATGAAACCATGATGTTGCTTTAATTCTTTGATATCGCCGCACTTGAAGAATTGTCTTCAACGGAACGAGGAGGAAGCAAGTTAATACCTTAGGCAGCTGGCGGTAACTGGGTGTTGTGCAAACTCGCTTACTAAGGCATTTTCTAATCTTTCTTCCTAGTTTGGCACTTATCCTTATTTCTTCATCTGTGGCTTTGATCTAACTGATTTTATTCTTAAATTAGCGTTTTTAGATTGTCTATGAATATTCGAACCACTTAGGATTTCCTCCTCTCCTTTCTTGTTGCTGCTCCTCTCACTCCGAGCAACTTGCACAGAAGCAAATTTTCTCTTCGTTTTCACGGACAAGAATGCTTTTACAAAGTCAGCCTATATTGAAATAATTAAATCCCCAAAATAAATATATATTTTTTTGATAAATGTATAATTCACATTAGTTTTGGAATATAATTAAGATTTATTCATTAGAAAATCACATAGATATTTGAGATATCGATATATTAAAAAACTATTTTGATGAGTATTTTGCGTGTAGTTGCGAATAATATCGTTTCGTCTTCCTGGTTTTATGTCTTATTTTTGGTATCGACCATTATCATTATTTATGAATGTTACGGAGTATTCATATCCTAAGAAAGTTATAGTAGTTTGAGGCCTTTTACTAAGACCTTCTTGATTATTTTTTTACCATAAACAACTGTCTTCCTTAATGAAAGTGTAATTATATTGATTTTACGCTGAATTCGGTTGTGAGGAATTTAGTTATGGCAACCTTTTATGCTTTTCCACCCATTTCCGTGATTCATTGCCGTCTCCTACAATTATACAACATAAACACTTGTAACTGGTTCTCTTCATGTTCCAAAATGTTTTATATTACTTTCTTTGCACAGGTCACCAACACCATCTCTCCATTTTCTCCAGAAATTTGCCTTTATTTTGAGCAAATTTATCCTTGCTCTCATAATTAGATAGAAATTGGAAAGTTTCTATATTAGAAAGAAACTTTGGTTGGGCCATTTGTTACAATGTGTTCATGTGGATGGAAGCCTAGATGAAATGAGAGCATATAATCCAGTAGTTCTAACCTTTTCTAATTCGTGACATATTCGACGAACTCTGATATATATATATATATATATATATATATATATATATATATATATATATATATATATATATATATATGTATACAGTATATTTATATATATATATGTATATATATAATATATATATATATATATATATATATATATATATATATATATATATGTGTGTATATATATATATATATATATATATATATATATATATATATATATATATGTATATATGATACAGTGAAAATATGTAATCAGTGATTTCACGAATTCACTAAACTTTCCAGTGAATACGTGTAATCACTGTGGCCGTTAATGAATACATGTAGGCAACTCTGACTATAAGCCACGCCTTGTCTTATAATAGTTTATTGCAATTTTCGAAACCACGGCCCTATCTAACTTTTGGTTTATGCGCAAAGCGATATAAGAAAAATCAAATAATGTTTTAGAATTCATAACCTAAATGCATAATAGTTAACGTTAGACCTCTGGACTTCGCTTAATTATTGTCCCTTTTGATGCTCTCTTTCTCACTCAGACAGTTCCTCGATAGTCTCACGGAGTCAGGGTGTTGAGAGGGATTCGTGCTATATCAACATATTACTTTTTGTTCTGAAATATTCTAGCACGAATTCGTTTAACGATCAAATACTTCTCAATCATACAATTTTCCATAACAGTTGACCAAGGTTGTCTCATACATACGCATGCTTACAAAGTGAAATATATATATTAATACTAAGTGGAAGGTTATGAACAACGCTTGTCCGATGCAAAAAAAAAAAAAAAAAAAAAAAAAAAAAAAAAAGTATCACCAGTTTCCCTCATCCAATGGCCATGTATTAGTAGAGGAAGAGAAGAAGGAAAGAGTCGATTATGAGAGAGAGAGAGAGAGAGAGAGAGAGAGAGAGAGAGAGAGAGAGAGAGAGAGAGAGAAGAGGATGCAAAAAAAAAAGTATCACCAGTTTCCCTCACCCAATGGCCATGTATTAGTAGAGGAAGAGAAGAAGGAAAGAGTTGATGATGATGAGAGAGAGAGAGAGAGAGAGAGAGAGAGAGAGAGAGAGAGAAGAGGATGCAAAAAAAAAGTATCACCAGTTACCCTCACCAAATGGCCATGTATTAGTAGAGGAAGAGAAGAAGGAAAAGGATAAGAAGGAGTTGATGATGAGAGAGAGAGAGAGAGAGAGAGAGAGAGAGAGAGAGAGAGAGAGAGAGAGAGAGAGAGAGAGAGAGAGAAGGATGCAAAAAAAAGTATCACCAGTTACCCTCACCAAATGGCCATGTATTAGTAGAGGAAGAGAAGAAGGAAAGAGTTGATGATGATGAGAGAGAGAGAGAGAGAGAGAGAGAGAGAGAGAGAGAGAGAGAGAGAGAGAGAAGGATGCAAAAAAAAGTATCACCAGTTACCCTCACCAAATGGCCATGTATTAGTAGAGGAAGAGAAGAAGGAAAGAGTTGATGATGATGAGAGAGAGAGAGAGAGAGAGAGAGAGAGAGAGAGAGAGAGAGAGAAGAGGATGCAAAAAGAAAGTATCACCAGTTTCCCTCACCTAATGGCCATGTATTAGTAGAGGAAGAGAAGAAGGAAAGAGTTGATGATGATGAGAGAGAGAGAGAGAGAGAGAGAGAGAGAGAGAGAGAGAGAGAGAGAGAGAGAGAGAGAGAGAAGAGGATGCAAAAAGAAAGTATCACCAGTTTCCCTCACCCAATGGCCATGTATTAGTAGAGGAAGAGAAGAAGGAAAGAGTTGATGATGATGAGAGAGAGAGAGAGAGAGAGAGAGAGAGAGAGAGAGAGAGAGAGAGAGAGAGAGGATGCAAAAAGAAAGTATCACCAGTTTCCCTCACCCAATGGCCATGTATTAGTAGAGGAAGAGAAGAAGGAAAGAGTTGATGATGAGAGAGAGAGAGAGAGAGAGAGAGAGAGAGAGAGAGAGAGAGAGAGAGAGAGAGAGAGAATTCAACACCAGACCAAAGAAAGCCTGTTGCTGTTTTGCTGGATAACCGGGGGACGTCAGTGACAGGATACTCTCTTTCTATCCTGCCTGTCTCGGAACCCCAAACCGAGAGGTAGTCCTGATTCGGAAGACACCCAAGAGGAAGGATCCTCAACGGAGTCGATTTCTTAGGGCTTGACCCGAACCAGGACTCTCGGAAAACCCGAGTCTCTTTACTTCAGGTTATCCAGGACGATTCGGACATCACTGCCATTACTGGTCGGAAAATATTCTCCATTTAAGAAGACTCAAACATTCTATGCAAAGTTTATAGATTTGTTAATAAATTCATTATTTCTTATAAACCTTAATAATTAAGAATTCAGTTGCCTTTAGCACTAATTATTATTACAACTGTTTACGAATTTTACATATTTTTTATAAAAAAAAAAAAAAAGAACTACCGGGAATTTATTCTGTTATCATAATGCATATATAATGTGATATATGTGAAAAATAGTTTTTACACTAAAATAAATGGTATTTTGCTGCTACCAAAGAAACACAGGAGGATATATAAATGCTGGAGTTTAGAATACTGCAAAAACGCCACGATGTTCCTTCATACTGTAAGTCAGGTAGGCCTATAATGCAATATTCTATAAATGCAGAAGCTGTATTGTTATATAGGCCTACAATGCAACGCTTAACATATAAAATATTGAAAACGAAATCATGACGATGCATTTATTTTTTTTATATCGCTGCACTTGAAGAATCTTCTTCAACCGAGCTGTGAGGCAAGAAAAGACTCGGTCCTTTAGGCCTACGCAATACGAGCTGGCGGTTAACTGACTTATGAAACTCGCTTACTAAGCCATTTTCTAATCTTTCTTTTTTAGTTTGGTACTTTTCCTTATTTCTTCATCTGGGGCTTTCATCTAACCGATTTTATTCTTTTATTAGCATTTTTAAATCGTCTATAGATATTTGAAACACTTAATATTTCCTCCTCCCACTCCGAACAACTTGCACAGAAGTAAATTATCTCCTCGATTTCACGGACAAAAATGCTCATACAATAAGTTAACCCATATAGAAATAATTAAATCCCCTAATAAATATATATTATTTTGATAAATGTATAATTTACATTAGTTTTGGAATACAATTAAAATTTGATCTTTAGAAAATCACATAGATATTTAGAATATCGATATATTATGAAATTATTTTGATGGGTATTTTGCGTGCAGGAACGAACAGTAATTTTGCGGGTTATATTGTTCATTTCTTTTATTTTTGGTGTCAACCATTATACTTGTAACAGAGATCATGTACGGCATTTGTGCTTTCTTGCCTCTTAGATACGGATAGGCGAAAAAGAAAGGAACATGAACGCGCTCAAACACACATACAGACAAATATATATATATATATATATATATATATATATATATATATATATATATATGTGTGTGTGTGTGTGTGTGTGTGTATCACTCTTCATCTTACTCTCTTCCTCTCTCTCTTCATATATGTATATATATGTATATATATATATATATATATATATATATATATATAATTATATATATATATATATATATATATATATATATATATATATTGGTAGATTGGTGAGTGTATTTAAATTTTTCGCATTGTATCATATTGCCATGTATTTGCCAAGCATTATTCACTCCAATTAGTTAATTTCAAAAATTATTTTTTAGTCTAAAATGACTTCATCTTATTGTATGCTGTCATCTCATTTTACGCTGTACATAAACAAGGCGGTGTTACTTAATCATCTTGAAACAGGATTCCGTAGTTACGTAATTCGGTTTCAGTGGTTTAGATATATATATATATATATATATATATATATATATATATATATATATATATATATATATCCAGACACCGCGATCTATTTAAGCTTTTATGGCCTAGGCCAAGAAGGTATCATTAGATGTAAGATAAATTTCAGAACTGTGTTTTTATATACCAACAGTTCCGTCTCCTGATTTCCAAGTTGATAGAATAAAATATCGTAGTTATGACATTTAATAAAAAAAATGGAAAATATTAATTACTGGAAGGACTTCAGCCTTTAGGAATTCGATTGTTATCCAGAGATTATGATAAACTCTAATTAGTGGTTATTTATGGCTCATAAGCACGTTGTCTGAGCTTCTTACACTAGGCTGATTAGGCTGATTTACGACATATACTTTGCTGTCAGATTCCCATTGTATGGAAACAATTTAGAGTTATCCTGGAATCAATTTTGTGGTTTCTTTGACTGAAAATAATGAGCATGGTTTAATAATGAGGCAAAAAGAAACAATGGCGAATCAGAAGTCGTAAAGTAACGGGAATAATGTTTCACTAGATGTGGTCAAAATTCTGAACTCCGAGAATGGAGTGGAGTCCTCTCTCTCTCTCTCTCTCTCTCTCTCTCTCTCTCTCTCTCTCTCTCTCTATACATTAGTAGCTGAGTAACCAGTTAAAACTTTATTTACTGTTGGAATGAAATGATTTACTTTTGACGAAGAATTGTAAGAATTTTGTTTCAGTTGTAATAATTCATCACAATTCATTCAGCCGGATTTGGTCTAGTAATAACTGTGGAATGTCATTCCAGGTGGTTTTAATATCCTGAGAGTAGAGATGGCTTAGGTCACTTTGTATTGTATTTTTCTCTGCTACATGTTGCGTTTTCAATTTAATTTTTGTTTGTATCTTTTGCATAGATATTAAATGGTATAGATGTTAGCTGCCCCCCCCCCCCCCATTTACTACTTGGAGAAGATACCCGATTTTAATCGGATGTTCCTTTTTAGCATGAAATATTTCTTTTCGACGTGACCAACGGAACAATTAAATCATTTGAATTTAGCTCACTCTTAAAGAGAAACGACACACACACACACACACACACACTATATTTGAAATAGACTGTTTCCGATATGTTGCTATTAATGTTAATTAAATTTTAACCATATACATATATATATATACATATATATATATATATATATATATATATATATATATATATATATATATATATATATGTGTGTGTGTGTGTGTGTGTGTGTGTGTGTGTGTGTGAGTGAGAATGTTATAAATATTTCCAAGATTTCACTGCACCTGTTGTTTTTTCGCAACTATGTCTAAAGTCTAAACAATATTTTTAGACCATATTTGATACCATTCTTTGGAAACTTTTTCTTTATATGTATATATATATATATATATATATATATATATATATATATATATATATATATATATATTAATTGAAACTCTTCAAAATATAGAAATATTAAAACTGGTCATTTTTATTTGTGAAAAGCAACTTCACTAAAATAGATTCTCTTAATTTAAAAATAAAAAATAGTAGGCCTTCAATGCAATGCGCTATAGATGCAGAAGCTGTGATGTCATATAGGCCTACAATGCAACGCTTAAAACATATAGATGAAGAAGCTGCAGTGTAAGTTAGGCCTACATTAAAACGCTTAAACTCGCTGATTAAGACATTTTCTAATCTTTCATTCCGTGGCTTTGATCGAACTGATTTTATTCTTTAATTAGCGTATTTAAATTGTATATAAACATTCGAAACACAGGATTTCCTCTTCTCCTTTCATGTTTCTACTCCTCTTACTCCGAGCAACTTCCACAGAAGCAAATTATCTCTTCGATTTCACGGATAAAAAGGCTTATACAAAGTCATCCGATTTAGAAATAATTAAATCGCCTAATAAATATATATTATTTTGATAAATGTATAATTCACAATAGTTTTGGAATATGATTAAAATTTTATCATCAGAAATATAGCATAGATATTTAAGATATCGATATATTATAAAATTATTTTGATTGCTATTTTGCGTGCAGTTTCGTAAAATATCCTGTACATTGAACTTGTTCATCTCTTTTTTTTTTTTTTGGTATCAACTATTATCATTAATATTAAGAGCTACGTTTCGTTATTTCGTATCAAACAAAGCCTTTCTTGTTTTTTTTTTCTTGTGTTTCTTTTTTTTTTTAGCATAAATAACTGTTTTTCTTGATGAAAGTTTATGAGTAATTATACTATTCCCTTTTACGCTGAATTCTGTTGTGATGAAATTAGTTATGGAAACTTTTTATGCTTTTCCAATCCTTTCCTTGATTCATGGCCGTCTTCTGCAATTATACAACGTATCCACTCTTGTATCTCGTTCTCTTCATGTTCCAAAATGTTATGTATTACTTTCTTTGCACCTGTCACAAACATCATCTCTGCATTTTCTCCGGAACTTTGGTTTCATTTTGAGCAAGTTCATCCTTTTTTCATTATTAGGTAGAAATTTGAAAGTTCTTATAACGGAAAGAAACTTTGGTTTGGCTATTTGTTAGAATGTGCACATGTGGATGGAAGTCTAGATGAAATTAGAGCATATAATACAGGGGTTCTAACCTTTTCTAATTATTGAAGTAGACGACGCATTCTTATATATATATATATATATATATATATATATATATATATATATATATATATATATATACACATTTGTAAGATGTATATATATATATATATATACACATTTGTAAGATGCATATATATATATATACATATATATATATATATATATATATATATATATATGTATGTATATATATATATATATATATATATATATATATGAAACTGTACTAGTGTTAATAAAACATTATATTGGGCTTTGTTGAAGATGATTCTTGTGATAGGGATCTTCCGCCTTAAATAAGATACAACAGAACTATTTTGTCTCATATATATATATATATATATATATATATATGGTATATATATACACAGTATATATACATATATATGTTTGTGTGTGTATATGCACGTTAAGTTTTATATATATATATATATATATATATATATATATATATATATATATATATAATTAGATATATAGATATATAGATGGACAGATGTTTTATTAACATTAACACAGTGATATGAAATTCAACCATTATTACTTCAGTCCCATTATGGAACTGCTCATATACTATTCATATATTTTATTATAAAATTTTCTTTGTTCGAGATATTGTTTATTAAATCCCAATTTTGCAATGCATTCCAGTAAGTTTTGATTTGCAACTTTTCAGCCATTATCTCTTTTAAAAAAAATTATCCCATTGATATTGTAGAACTGAAAATGTAATTTATCGTTCTCTAAGCAAACACATCATAGAAAGGCAAATGTGTGATCGCTTTTCGTTTTGTATTCCTTAAATCTACTATGTTGACAGATGTCTTTATTGCATCGTCGGAAACCAAGGTAGATTGACAAAACCAGTTATGAAACTAATTTTAAGATTCAAATGTCCACATATCCATAAAGTCTAAGAAATGAACTTGCTATACTTGCTTTTCTATCGGTATTATTACGAAAAGAATAATAGAATCGTTAAATACAACGATGCTCAAATATTTACTAATTCACTTGAATCAATATTCTGTAGACCTTACTTTCGAAACATTTGGCCTTTTCATTTCAAATCTATCTACAAAAGGAAAACTGACATATAGCCATGCCCTAAACTACAGAGCCATATTATTATTATTATTATTATTATTATTATTATTATTATTTTTATTATTATTATTATTATTATTATTATCATTATTATTATTATTGTTATTATCTCTATTTTGAGGCACCTAACCTATAGCATTTAAGACTCTTTGACCTCTATTTTGAAGTGTCATACTTCTAGCATGAGAGGATCTTCGGCCTCTATTTTGAGGCGCCTTACCTATAGCATTTGAAGCTTTTTGAACTTTACTTTGAGGTGCCAAACTTTTAGCTTTAGAGGTTTTTTTACCTTTATTTTTAGGCGCCTTATCTATAGCATTTAAGGCTCTTTGACTTCTTTTTTAAAGTGCCATACTTTTAGTATTAGAGGGCCTTGACTATTTTGAGGCGCCTTACCTGTAGCTTTTGAGTCCCTTTGACCTCTATTTTGAGTTGCCATAGTTATACCATTAAAGGTTCTCTGACCTCTATTTTGAGGCGCCTAACCTATAGCATTTAAGGCTCTTTGACCTCTATTTTGAAGTGCCATACTTTTAGCATTAGGGGATCTTTGGCCTCTATTTTGAGGCGCCTTACCTATAGCATTTGAGGCTCTTTGACCTCTATTTTAAGGTGCTATACTTGTAGCATTAGAGGCTCTTTGACCTATATTTTCAAGTGCCATACGTCTAGCATTAAATGTTCTTTGACATCTCTTTGGAGTGCCATATTTATAGCATTAGAGGCTCTTTGACCTCTATTTGAGTTGCCTTACCTGTAAGAACAGAGGCTCTTTGACCTGAATTTCGAGTTGCCTTGCCAATAGCAATAGAGGCTCTTTAACCTCAATTTTGAGTTGCCTTACCTATAGCATTAGAGGTTCTTGTACCATTTTTGAGTTTTCTTACTTCTATCAATAGAGGCTCTTTGAACTCCATTTAAAGGTGCATTTCTTCTAGCAGTAGAGGTTGTTTGACCCCTATTTGTGTGCGCCTTTCGTCTAGCATTAGAGGATCTTTAACTTATATGTTGAGGTCACATATTTTTAACATTAGAGGCTCTTTGACATTCACTTTTAGGAGCGATAATTCCAGCATCAGATGTTCCTTGTCCCCTATTTTGATGTGCCATACTCCTAGCATTAGAAGCTGTTTTACTTCTTATTCCAAGGTGCCTAACCTCTAGCATTAGTAGCTTTTATACCTCTATTTTGACGTGCCATGTTTCCTGCATTAGAGTCTCTTTTACCTCTGTTTAATGGTGCCTTATCTCTAGCATTTGAACCTTGTCGACCTCTAATCCTGTCCTGCCATTTAACTTTTTTGTATGTAATTTCAGACGATTTGATTTCCAAATTTTACTTAACCCAAAATACTTGAATGATTCTAGGTCATTAATCCTTTCTCCTTCCAATGATATTTCATTTTCCATTGCATACTCCGTCCTCATCATTTCAGTCTTACTTCTATTTATCTTGGTACCAACATTGTGTGATATTTCATGCATTCTGGTAAACAAGCATTGCAAATCCTGTGGTGTTCTGCTAACAAGGACAGCATTATCAGCATAATCTAGGTCCACTAAATTCCCATAACCAATCCAGTCCAATACTTCCCCACCATCTCTGACTGTTTTACGCATTATAAAATCCATGAGGAGGATAAACAACTTAGGTGACAACACATTCCCTTGGACTTGCCATGCTCATGAAAACACAATCAAATTGACATATTTAAGAGGATGTGCATAATAAAGCAGGACTCTCCATAAAATTGGCAGGTGCACACTATCAAAGCCTTTTTTATAATCCATTTATGCCATCAAAAGTGTATTTCTATATTTTATGCATTGCTCTACAACATGTCTCATAATGATTTTTTTGTCAGTGCGACTTCTACCTTTTCTAAATCCTGCTTATTTATCCCTCAGCTTCCCATTAATTTTCCTCTCCAGTCTCTTTGGAAATAAGCATACTATACATTTTCATTACTGACGTAAGTGTTATGCCTCAGTAATTATTGCAATCAGTCAGGTCTCCTTTTTTGTCTTTTTCACCAACACTCCTCACTCCCATTCATCAGGTTTTGCCTCTTCATGCCACATTCTTCAAAATAATCTTGTAAGTACAATGTGAGTCACATCATTTTAGGTCCGTATCATTTCATGAGTTATTCCATGATATCCAATGGTTTTCTATACCTTTAGTATTTATAGGATAACTTCAGCTTCAACCACACTGAATTCATTCATAAGAACATCAAGGTCTTCATCACCTTTAGGTATAACTCAGAGTATTTTTTTCAACGCAAAATATCTGATATTATTATGTAAATTTATAAGAAATTAGACCGTATTGAATTTTCAAACATTTATTATAGGAATTACAATTACTTTTACAAATAAAAAAAACAAAAATATTTTCCTAAATGATTCCCAAATGGTATTCTAATGAATATTTAATTGTATTAAGTTGAAAACCTTATTTTCCATAACATTTGTATGATTCTGATTTAAGTGTCCAGACAATTTCTTCAAAATTTCCTTTGGAACTCCGGAAGGAATACGCTTGGAAGTGATCTGATATAAGACTTCCTTCCCTGCTTTGGACATATAATTTTGTACATCAGATATTAATTAATGGAAGCAAATATTTATAGATATAATATGTATTAATTTTATATAAAGTATAACCTCATTTGGGGTAGTTTGTAGAGCTACGGCCAAGCGTCCTAATTTGCTTATTATCGCTCTGACTGTTATCTTGTATAGAATAAAAACTTTTGGAAATGGTCTACAGATCTTAAATATATGCTTAAACGCACACTTTCATGTTTTTTTCCGAAAACCCTAAATTACATGAAAATTTGTGGCTCGAGTTCTTACTCTGGCCACGAATCTTCTCGCTCCCGTAGTAGGTAAGGGGGGGAGGGGTCTTCGCCCCCCCTGGGTAAGGATACAGCTTTTAGCATAGGTTAGGTGGGTTTTTTAAGTTAGCTTCTCCCGCCAAAATCATTTTTAGATCGACGGCCACAGTTCAGAATATTCCAGTTTTCTACGAACTCGATTTTAGAATGACGGCCACAGTCCACCCCACTTTATAATATTCCCATTTTCTATGAATGAATACGGATCTGGCCGTCACCCTACAAAGGCTCCCTAATTTGTTATTAAAACTTTTAATGAATACATATAATGTCTACTGACTCAAAATATTATATAACATTTTCCTAATTATTGGCTTTAAATCTCAAATATTATAACGTCTGGAAAGTCTTCAGGGGTATAAGAGAATAATTGAATAATATTTTTGCTCTCTGTTTGTTTATTGTTTTTTTGTTGCTCCATCATCATCAACATTTCCTTTACCAAATTGTTGAGGTTATTCCTTTAGGGTTCTTCTATTTTTTGATGGGAAATATAAGAAGGTATATATATATATATATATATATATATATATATGTATATATATATATATATATATATATATATATATATATATATATATATATATATATACACACACTAGTCAAAGTCACCCATAATGGATTGAATTGCTTTGAGCAATCAGCCTAAAATGTAACAGCATCGGCCATCGGCAGTGACCAGCATGTTGATAGAAAATGGCCAAGCTCCAAATAAGAATAATAACAAGCCAGAGGCCTTTGTCCTGCAGTAGACAAGGAAAGGTTATATCTGTTGTATATAAACTAATAATTACCTCATAAATTGATATTTTTTCTATATGTATTTTTAAACAGCATCTAGACATTAGAAGTAAATTTTATACACAACCATATATATATATATATATATATATATATATATATATATATATATATATACAGTATATATACACATATATATATACTGTACAGTATATATATATATATATATATATATATATATATATATATATATATATATACTGTTTATATATAAATTTGCGTTTATAATAATATACACATCTTCATGTATGTGTAAATATTTCATATATATATATATATATATATATATATCTATATCATCTCCTCCTACGTCTATTGACGTAAAGTTCCTCAGTTAGATTTCGCCATTTGTGTCTATGTTGAGCTTTTAAACCACTGCTTCTCCATTCCTTATCTCCTACTTGTCATTTTATTGTGTTCAGCCATATAGGCCTGGGTTTTCCAACACTTCTAGTGCCTTGTGGAGACCAATTGTAAGTGTGGAGAACTAATGTCTCTTGGGGAGTGCGAAGAGCATGTCCAAACCTTCTCCATCCACCCCTCACCATTATATCATCCACATATGGCACTCGGGTAATGTGTCCTAAAGTTTCATTTCTAATCCTTCCATGCCATTTAACTCCTAATATTCTTCTGAGGGTTTTGTTCTCAAATCTACAAACTCTCTTGGATATTGTTTCATTGTCATATCACGACTCGTGTCCATACAGTACCACAGATCACACTAAACCTATATATAGACTGATTATTATATGTAATTTACGGTGATTTGATTTCCATATTTTGCTTAAACTAACCATTATCTGACTTGTTTTCTCAATCTTTCATTAAACTCTAATTTTAAAGACAATGATTCCATATCATTAATTCTTTCTCATTTCTATTCATATTTCATCTTCTATTGCATTTTTCGTTCTCATGATCTCTGTCTTCTTTCTATTTATCCTGAGCCCAACCTTATATGCTATTTGATGCCTATTGGTAAGCAAGCATTAAAAGTCCTGTGATGTTCTGCTGATAAGGACAGTGTCATCAGCATACTCTAGATCAGTTAATTTCCTGTTAACAATCCATTACAATCCTTCTCCAGCCTCCCCAACTGTTCTATCCATTACAAAATCCATGAGGAATATAAGCAACACATTCCCTTGGAGTATTACACTGTTCACTGGAAATTTATTTTATATGACTCCACTAATGTTAACTTTGCACTTGCTATGCTCATGAACAGACATAATCAAATTCACATATTTAAGAGGAACTCTATAATAACGCAGGACTCTCCTCAAAATTGGCCGTTGTACAATATCAAAGGATTTTTAATATTCCACAAATGCCATCAAAAGTGTATTTTGATATTTTACACATTGCTGTACAAGTCTTTAATTGAAAATTTAGTCAATACATCCTTTACTTTTTCGAAATCCTGTTTTTTCATCTCTCAGCTTTTCATCAATCTTTCTCTTTATTCTTTGTAGAATGAACATACAATATATTTTCATAACAACTAACATAAGTAAGATTCATCATTAATTATTGCAGTCAGTTAGATCTTTTTATTTGACATTTTCACCAACACTCCTACCTCCCATTCATCTGGTTTTGCCTCTTCACGCCACATTCTACAAAATAATCTTGTAAGTATTATGGGAGTCTCTTCATTTTCTGCCATTATCATCTCAGCAGGTATTCCATCGTATGCAGGGGCTTTCCATCTCTTGAGTTTTTAATGATAGCTTCGACTTTGAACATACTGACGTCATGCATGGGCACATCAAGGCCTTCCTCACATTCAGGTATATCAATCAAATTATTATCTTTATATCTCCTATACATGACCTCAGTAAAATATTCCATCCAGCGTTGCCTTTCTTCATCTTCTGTTGTTATAATAGATCAATTTTGCTTTTTTGCTCAGTAGAGATTTCATTAATAATTTTATAAGTAATTCTTACACCATAGCCACTCCCTGAATTTATAGCTTTGTCAGCCTCACCTCCTTTCCTGTACAAATATTATCTCCAGTCATTCCTGGCTTTTCTTTTGACCTCACTATCAATACTGGAATATTAATTGTACTGTATTAATAGCACAGAAAGATGATCGCATATTGATTATTTTGTCTAAAAGTAAAAGTTATGTTTTTATTTTTGGGTTTCATCTGTGGTAGAAATTTAGATTCGAAAAATGTATTCCGTTCCTCTTATACTTTGTGTCCTAATTGGTTGGTAATTTAGATCTTATTGTGATTGAAATGCTATTATAAGTCTCCTGATTCTTCTGTATAGGTATCAGTATAATTGTTTTTTTTCTTCTCACTGGTTGCTTTTCTTAATCCTTTGACACAATATCATTTCATATCAAGAAAATACCATACCAGTTACGGAAATTAATAAAAGATATATATTAAGACTCTCTCTCTCTCTCTCTCTCTCTCTCTCTCTCTCTCTCTCTCTCTCTCTCTCAAAACGTAAATGTTACACCCTGTCATCTAAAAATTTTGTAAAAATAGAAAAAAGAGAATTGATACAATGAATGAAATTACACGGAAATATTTATGAATATTAGTAATTAATTCTAATGCTTATTTAGGATGATCAAATTCATTAGACAAAATATTGAGTGTATCTCTCCAGTTTATAAATATTTCCACATTTCCCTCACCTCTTTTTGTTGTAAAACTCGGATGAAAAAATGAGGTGGCCAAAACACTGCTTCAGTAATTGATGGAGAGAGTTGACTCGAGTGGCCGACCCTGCTATACAATGGGACTGATAAGGTTGAAAGAAGGAGACAGTTACTCGAGTAGCTAAACCCATCTATTGTCTGTGCTTTGCAATGAGAGCGTAGCTGTTAGTAACCTTGTTTTCAACTATGGCTCAGCTATAGCTTATCAGGAGGCAGCGGGTTCCCAGGAATGTTGCAGAAAGTCGTTAACGATTAAAACATGATATTATCTACAAGAACAATATCATATCGACCTTTCAGTGGTCGGAAATTTAGTGTGAACACTGTGTCACTGAGATGTGTTTAAAAGATAAAAGACTTTTCACCTTCAACTTCAATACTCCATTTGTTAGGCCCATAAGTATTTCCATTCCGTAACTTGAATATCCAACCTAGAATATCCATCGAAAGTCACAAATAATTTCCAAGATTTCACTATAACTGTTGTTTGTTCGTAACTATGACGGTCTAAGTTCAAACAATATTCATAGACCATGTTTGATACAATTCTTTAAGCATTTCCATTCTACAGAATTTGAAGGGTGAAGTAGATGATGGAAGGAGAAGTATTGATTGGAAAGCTCAAGATAGAGACGACTGGGGAAATGATTGGCGTAGGATATATATATATATATATATATATATATGAATTTCAATTAAAACCTTAAAATTTAAAAAATATTCAAACTGGTCACTTTGATTTATGAAAAGTAACTTCACTAAAATAGTTTCTCCTTAAAAAAGAAAAAAAGAAAAAAAAGTCCTCGGGATCTGAAGCTGTAAGTCTAAATTCAGGTGGAATTGCGTAATCGTTTGTACACATGAATTGATCGTATTTGCTGCTACTGGAAAAACACAGGAGGAAAAGAATTGCGGGATTTTAGAATACTGGACAAAAGCAACGATGTTCCTGCTGACTGTAATGTCAGGTAGGCCTACAATGCAATGCCTCTATGATGTCATATGTATTAGTGTATCTTAGGTATCAGTTAATGGAATGTGTTTGTCAGTTTATTCATAAAGTCAATAGTTTGAATATCCTGTCCATCCTAATAATTTGTTCATGGTTATCTGCTTTCTATTTTTTTATTTTATAATTTCTACATGATTACTCTGTTTTATAAATGACATAGATTGTAGATCCTTCTCTCTGGTAACGGTTCATTTTCCCTTCGCTTGCACATACATCGAATTCTGACTTTTTCTTTACGTATTCTCATCTCCTGGGAATCACCCTACATCGGAGACAACCGTGTACAGCCTTGCTCTCAAGGGAAGGGTTGAACGTTTTCATTGCACCCTCAAAGCCGCTTTGATGTCCTACTGCAAGGACTCTGGCGGGTTTACGCAGCTTTGATGTCCTACTGCAAGGACTCCGGCTGGTTTACGCAGCTTCCCTGGGTCCTTTTGGGACTAAGGACCACTCCTTAGAACACGTTGGATGTCTCAGCAGCTGAAATGGTGTATGGCGACCCGTTGGTGGTCCCTGCTTTATTTCTACCGTCGACAATCTCTTCCGACCATCTCCAGCGCCTATGTCATGTCTTGGGAAAGAGCGTCATCTCTAAAGTGATTTTGTGCCCAATGCATATTGTGTGTAGTATATTGAAACGTTGCTGCAACTTGGCCAGAAATTTTAAATTTATTGTGTTGTGGTGGGTACTTGGTATTGTGTAAATCTTTGTAACTGGTCCAGTGAGATTTATGTAAAAAAAAGTGGAGTATATTTACTTTGGCTTAACTTTGATTACATCGTGCAAGCCAAAAACTTGTAAGTTTATCAGTTACTTGAGTTTCATTATGTAATTTCAGAAAGAGTTTAACTATTTTCATCAAGTATTATGATTAAATGGTGTAAAATTTAATTTCAAGTGATACAACTGATTGTATAATTTTCATAGGTATTTATTTTTCTTTGTCTTAGTCTAAGACTTTATGCGGATTTAATATTTCGAGTCAAGTGATTATAAAATTCTCAGAGTGTAACATTTCTTTCATCTTAATCTAAGTTTAGGTCACACTAAATATTTCGAGTGATTCATTTTTTATGTAATTTTTTTCAAAGTGTTGCAATTTTTATATGAATTTTATTCCTTTTTGTAAAGAGTGTATTATTTCAGTCACCGGTTATTATTTAAGTACTCGCTCGTATCATTGTTAAAGAATCGAATTAGGAGGTTGTTAATAATAATTACCCAGTTTTGTTTTGAGTGTACTCAAGAGACCTTTGAATATTCACTGTTTTATATATTGCTATATGGGAGTTATATAGTGGGGTGTCAGAGCTCTGGTATTAATATTTTCATGTATAACAGATTTTATAGAGACTAATAGGTGAGTTTGGAGCTTACTCGTGAGGCTCTGTAACTTGCCAGCCGTAATATATTTTATATTTGGGTTCCCAGGCCATGAGGCCATAATATATATATATATATATATACAGTATACACAAACATATATATATATATATATATACATACATATATATATATATTTATGTATGTGTATATATATATATATATATATATTATATATATACACAAACATATATATATATACATATATTTTACTATATAAATATATATATATATATATATACACACACACACACACACACATATATATATATATATATATATACACACACACACACACACATATATATATATATATATATATGAAAGCCTTTTAGTTTACTGATAGTTATGTTTACGTATGTCTAAAGTTTATGGTGTTGCATTTTCTTTATAAAGTAAACAGAATCGATGCAAAGAAAATGTTTTTGCTGATGTAGACTGTTTTATGAATCAGTTCTATTATGGCACTTGGTGTCAAATCCAAACTTGTTTTACCATAAAGTACGCCTTGTTTATGGTATCAATTAATGTAAAATATTGTAGAAAATTAAGATTGCTTGTTCACGTATTATTGCATCTTTTTATGTGATTTCTCACCGGTAAAATGTTCAAGAATCTTAAACCGTATTACGATCTCTGTGTTTAATGGATTTACGTTTTTTAAAGTGATTTAATGGAGCTAAATGTAGCAATTTTTATTTTGCAAATAGTTAGATTTTGCCATATTTTTTTTTATTGAAAGATATATTACATTCAAGTATGTTTCATAGATATAATTTACACAGATTGAAGTATTTATATTAAACACTTAAGCCAATTTTGTGATGAATAGGTTGTTTTGTTTATTGCAAAGAGGACATCATCCACCAGTGAATCTTGTCAACTTTTAATTTGAGACCAATCTGAAGCACAAAGCTATACAATATTATTGGTGGAAAATATTGAAGATATTTAATTATGTCTCTAGTAGGCCTGTTTGGTATCATATTGCAAATCGAGTATTATTTTGTACATTGAACTTCTGTTGATATTCTATGCACATCTTACCAGTGTAAAGTCTACCACATATTAAAGGGCCCTATCAATTACAGTACAATTATGTAATACTGTAGTTCTTTTTTTATAATAACTCATCTACAGTACATGTTTTTTTTATATGAATGTCAATGTAAAGCTGTTGGGAAGGTACTCACAAGAGGCCTTGTGATATTAGATTTATGAAAATGGCTTTCTATCCTTAATTCATCCTAACTAAGAAGTCATATCTGACAAGTCGGTTTTGGCGACCCAGAACCTTTTACACCTTTTACTTCTAAAGCTATCTTCGCTACCCTGTTCGGATTTGCTCTCATTTTGATTAGCTGATAACAGATTTTTTCTATGGTAACTCTACCGCACGTGTTTCCTACACGCTCGTACACTGAAACGGTTTTGCTGTTTTATCTTATCACTTGCTCTTCCATGCACTGCTAATAGATCAACTTGTGTTATCAATGCTGGGCATGCCTTATCAGGTTTGAATTTTTGTGACATTCTTCCTCGGAAGTCGCTGTATATAAACTCAATGATTGTTTAATAAAGTTCAGTTGCATTCGCCTCGCCTATCGATTATCATGTAACTGGCACCTCGCACAGAACCGAGTGTGAATGCAAGTGCCAAAGTATATTCTGGACGCTGGACTTTGTAAATGTTAATTCTTGTGTGTGTGGCTCTCGAGTTTGCTGTGGAGTGGCATT
>NC_090728.1:32624490-32641990 GCF_036898095.1 Palaemon carinicauda
TGTGTGTTTCGAAGCGTTACACAAGAAAAGTAATATTTTTCAAAACTTAGTGAACATATGTTTGACAGTGACCCACTGCAAAATCATTCAGTATTATTAATAAGGGCAATACCTGCAGGTAGGCTATTCATATGCAGGAAAACATTTTACTCCCACCATACAGGCCAAACAGGCCAATAATAAAATTAAAAGTCGCCAGTTATTTTCAAAACTTATTCACTTTAATGGCCAGTAGAAATTTATGTGTGTGCCTATATATATATGTATATGTATATGTATATGTATATATATATATATATATATATATATATATATATATATTGTATGTATATTTTATATATATTATATATGTATAATATATATATGCGTATGTCAAAATTGTTTCTATGTGAGCTAATATGTAAGGATTATTTATTCTTTAGTGTATGATCTCGACAATTGTAAAGATGTTTTATTATGATTTCTGTAGTTAAGTTTTAATAAAGTACAATTGTGAATAGGTATAACAGTACCAATAAAGCAAGATACGGTATATGTTGTTTGCTTCTACTTAACTAACATTGGTTGTTTGTAAACCAAAACACCTGGATTTGGGTTTTCAAACTTGACAAGAGTCTATGGATTACTCTGGAAGATAGTTTAAATAGAATTTGATTGAGCCCATGATAGCACACAGCTTACTGCCTTTAGGCAAAAATCCAGTAACAGCAGTTGTGAAATTATCATAAGCTGTGTTCAATGTAATCCATAAAGGGATATAAAGTGCAACTACTTTACTGTAGTTCATTATTCCAAGGAGTTTGTAAAGGATTCACCAATAAGTTGAGCAACAAGTTCAACATTATTTTTTTCTCTAATTAAGCAGCACAGGAAGAAACCATCACTAATAAAATAGCACAAGCAAATTGTTACCGTATATTCGTAAGCGCGGCCAATCCGGGTAACTGATCAGTCACGTGACTTCCCAAAATAGCTTTGCACGTGGCGCAGTGAAAACAAACCACACTGCAACGTGGTGCTGCATGAACGGTCGTCAGTTAAAGCTAAATTATTCGCCATTATACCATCATCATGTATTATTTTCAACTGCAAGAATCACAACATGATGCAAGGAAAGATGTTGCATTTTTACAAGTTCCCCAGTCGTAGCAGAAGCCCGGATAGGAGGGATAAGTGGCTTGCAGCATGCCAGCAAATGAACCAAAATGGACACAAATGGTCCCCACCAAAGAGTCGGGTTATTTGTAGTGAACACTTTATCACAGTTATTTATGAAATTCAATATATTTTAATATAATTTAACATTCTGGTGGTTGGTGTTCCAACAGTATGTCTATTGATGTCCATTATGAATTTATATTAAATTTCCAAAATACAGGTAAACCCAACAAAACTGAGAAAGAACACCCAGACTACATTCCATGCATACTGCCTTTCAAGAACGACAGCTATGCCAAAGCCAAACGACAACTTGAGAGGTATGAGCGAAATGACAAGAGAAGGCGATTGGTTTATGAGGCCAGCAGTAATACACCTCACACTTGTGTGCTGTAAACAGTTCAAAATAATTATTGTTTATCATCATTTTTAACTTGCAGGGTGTCGCTAGAAGTTAGAACAGTTGTATTTTATATCTTATTACTCACCTGAAGCATTTAACTTTATATTGTAACATGTTTTAGCAGCTCCATCCAAAGAATTCCCGTAATCGTAAGCCATTGCTCTGGTTTGTTTTCACTTCGCTTGATTCCCGCGCTAGCGGTCACGTGAACGATGATGTCAGCTCGCGCTTACGAATAAACAAAGGTCTGAGTAGAAAAGACTAAGATCCTGTACGCTGTCGGAGGATTAACTTGGGATCGAGATTTGACAGTCTGACTGGTAAACCTGGCATAAATTTGGCTTCACGGGTCCAGGTAAGAACTCTGAGCCACGGCATCTCCAGTAGTATTAATCTTATTTTTTTTTCTAATTAAGCATCACAAGAAGGAACCATCGCTAATAAAATAGCACAAGTAAATTGTTACCGTATATAAACAAAGGTCTGAGTAAAACAGACTAAGTAACAGTACGCTGTCGGAGTATAAACTTGGGATCGAGATTTGACAGTCTGACTGGTAAACCTGGCTTAAATTTGGCTTCACGGGTCCAGTTAAGAACTCTGAGCCAGGGCATCTCCAGTAGTATTAATCTTAATCCTCCAATCCCAGGGAGTTGGAGATGCCCTGACTCACAGTTCTTACCTAAACCCATGTAGCCAGGTTTAAGCCAGGTTTACCAGCCAGATTGTTAGTTTTAGGTACGCTATTGACTAGTAAAAAAGGTCTTGGAACCAAAGTTATCTGATGAACTAGTGTTATTGTGGATCACCTGAAGATAAACGAAACAAAATAGGTCTCCTAAAGATAAAGGACCCCAACTACACTCACCTGAAGAAGAGAGACCCTGATTTTCTTCACCTGAATATGAGCGACCATTCCAAATACCCATATTGGCCTATTCGATTATTACCAAATATTTCTTAGCAATACCCAATCAAATCCCATATATTTATATTATTATGACCCTTCTGTTCTTATTGTGTGTACGCTATAATACATAAATACTTTTTTTATAATAACACATACGACTCTGAATGTAAACAGTTTAGGGTATCCGTTTCCTTTGGTTTCAAGTCTTGTGAACAAATTATGGATAAAAATTCAGGAATCAAATAATTAAAGAGGTACCCAAAAGGAAAGCACTCTCTTTTCTAATGTGTGAGATTGCAGACCATTAGTAAAAACGACTTTGGTTCAACAAGCCATTAATTTCCCTGCTAAAATTAGTCCTAACCACATAAATTTGTTTCCCGTCGCATATCCTAGGTGAAAAATGAGGCCCACCTAATTGCTTAAATATATTTATACTTTTGCTTTGACATTTCGGGTTTCACACACTAATAGTAAATTTTTTTGTGTGCACAGTAAAAAGTATATATCAGTTGCATTTAGTTGCATCAGCATTACGACGGTAAGGACTTCTTTCATAATACGTAAATGAAATCTAATTCCGGTCTTCATACGAAAATTTCATATGTTTGTAATAATTATAAATACAGAACATCTGAAAGAAAAAAATCACGTCATTCATCTAATTTCATGTTAAGATTCCCCGGTAACAGTCCAAATGATAACAGCTTCATCTAACCGTAGTTTTTTTTTATGAATTGATGGCAGAATTTCACATATCTTTCTTTCTTTTGAAACTGTTAAGACATTTTTGTGACAAAAAGAAATCAAAACCAACTAATATATATTTCCTTATTGCAGGACTTGGGGCTCAAGAACAGGCTAATTTGCTTCGTCAGTTCGTGGAAATGTTACATAGTGCCAATATAACTGTTGTGTCAGTAACTTTCGATGCTACAGCAACAAATGTATCAATGATTAAAAAACTTGGTTGTTATTTAGATTACAATGATATGAGAACTTCTTTCCTCCATCCATTGACACAGGAACCCTTATGCATTTTTTTTTATCCTTGCCATATGTTAAAATTAGTAAGGAATGCATTTGGAGAAAGTAAGAAATTCATAGACGGAGAAGGAAATCACATTCAATGGAGTTTCATAGAGAAACTGCACAAATTGCAGGAGTGTAATGGTTTGCATTTAGGCAATAATTAGATCGCAACGCATTAAGTGGATAAAACGAAAAATGAATGTTAAGCTTGCTGCACAACTTATAGGTGAATCCGTTGGACACTCCTTGCAATATTGCTTAGAAAAAAACCATGCTGGCTTCGAAGGATGTGAGGGAACAACCAGATTTCTTAGGTTATTCAATGATCTGTTCGATATTCTTAACTCGGGAAATTTTTGCAGTCGGGACTTCAAATGCCCGATGCAACCAAAAAATGCAGGTTTGATTTAAGAGTTCCCAGATAAGGCTGCAGCTTATATTAGGCATTTAAAACTTTCTGATGGAAAACTTATTTTAAATTTAACAAAAGAACGGAATTTCAAGGCTTTATAGTTTGTATTCAGAGCTTGATAAATCTATAAGACCAATTAATTGAATGTTCTAATAAAAAATTGAAATTTTTACTGCCACACAAAATGAGCCAAGATCATATGGAGCTTTCTTTGGTAAAATAAGAAGTATGGGTGGGTGTAATAATAACCCTACTTCTGTGCAGTTTTCTGCTGCCTATAAGAAAATTTTAATTCAAAATGATATTCAGGATATCCTCCGTGGAAATTGCATACTTCTAGAATCCGTCCCCATACTCAGGTGTTCAAGTAATGTACAGGTGGCTCATTTTCGTAACTCTGTTGATATTATAAATATGTCTTCTCCTAAGAACAGGTTGATAGCAGATCATAGTTTACAGTAGATGCAAGTGATAATAATGAAGACTACACTTATATTCCTACATCTCATCACTTATCAGTTCGTTCAACTAGTATTGTTGCCTACATTGCAGGCTTTATTGTTTATAAATTGAATAAACCTTTGCGTTGTGAAGCCTGCTAAGATGGTTTGACTTCCAACGAAAATATGTTACCAAGGTTAATCAAATTGAAGAGTAAAGGATATTTAATTAATCACTCGGATGATGATGGAGAAATCTGCCAGAGATGTGAACTTTTGTTTAGAAGATCAATATCTTTTAACGAAAACTCCTACTTAAGCCTCGGCAGAAAAGTTGCAAATTTTTTTGTGTGTTGTTTCGAAGTATTACACAAGAAAGTAATTTCTTTCAAAACTTAGAGAACATATGTTTGACAGTGACCCACTGCAAAACATTTTACTCCCACCATACAGGCCAATAATGAAATGAAAAGTCGGCAGATATTTTCAAAACTTATTCACTTTGATGGCCAGTAGAAATTTGTGTGTGTAGGCCTGCCTGCCTATCTATCTATCTATCTATCTATTTATCTATTTATCTATATATATATATATATATATATATATATATATATATATATATATATATATATGTATATATATATGTATATATATATCATATGTATATATATATATTATATGTATATTTTATAGATATATATATAATATAAATATGCGTATAATGTCATAAAATTGTTTCTATGTAAGCTAATATGTAAGGATTATTTATTCTTTAAATGATCTCGACAATTGTAAATATGTTTCATCATGATTTCTGTAATCAAGTTTTAAAAAAGTAAATTTGTGAATAGGTATAACAGTATCAATAAAGCAAGATACGGTATATGTTGTTTGCTTCTACTTGACTAACATTGGTTGTTTGTAAACCAAAACACCTGGATTTGGGTTTTCAAACTTGACAAGAGTCTATGGATTACTCTGGAAGATAATCAAAAATAGAATTTGATTGAGCCCATGACAGCCCACAGCTAACTGCCTTTAGGCAAAAATCCAGTAACAACAGTTGTGAAATTATCATAAGCTGTGTTCAATGTAATCCATAAAGGGATATAAAGTGCAACGACTTTACTGTAGTTCATTATTCCAAGGAGTTTGTAAAGGATTCACCAATAAGTTGAGCAACAAGTTCAACATTATTTTTTTTTTTCTAATTAAGCAGCACAGGAAGGAACCATCGCTAATAAAATAGCACAAGCAAATTGTTACCGTATATTGTACCAACCGTGTTTCACACAATTGTACATAATTCCTTTTGTATATATTATGGTTGTATCTTCGCTCTTCCCTCGCACTAAAACGAACATGAAAATTCAAGTCTGGTTTTCCTCTGTGATTTTGTCTGTCTTGTGAACTTGTCATGTCCTGTTGCCTTGAGGTTTTGTATATAAGGAGAGTGTTCCACAACAATATAACTCAGTCGTTTCCAATCTGCCTTTGATTTCACAACTCCTCTCTCGGCCCGTCACATTGGTGGTCACTCCGGGGTCACCAATGCGACGGGCCGAGAGAGGAGTTGTGAAATCAAAGGCAGATTGGAAACGACTGAGTTATATTGTTGTGGAACACTCTCCTTATATACAAAACCTCAAGGCAACAGGACATGACAAGTTCACAAGACAGACAAAATCACAGAGGAAAAACCAGACTTGAATTTTCATGTTCGTTTTAGTGCGAGGGAAGAGCGAAGATACAACCATAATATATACAAAAGGAATTATGTACAATTGTGTGAAACACGGTTGGTACAATATAAACAAAGGTGTGAGTAAAACAGACCAAGTTCCAGTACGCTGTCGGAGGATTAACTCGGGATCGAGATTTGACAGTCTGACTGGTAAACCTGGCTTAAACCTGGCTTCACGGGTCCAGGTAAGAACTCTGAGCCAGGGCATCTCCAGTAGTATTAATCTTAATCCTCCAATCCTAGGGAGTTGGAGATGCCCTGACTCACAGTTCTTACCTAAACCCGTGCTAGTTAGCTTGTTAGTCCCATTATTGAATTTAAATTCCTAACCTGAAGAAAAACGACCCTAATTTTTTAACCTGAAGATAAACGACTCCGGGGTTTGTTGGGGTCCCTAATCTTCAGGTGATCCGTTATTGTTAACCATTTACTGTCTCATTTATACATTGTCATATTCATGATACCTTTTGTGTAAAATTCTTAAACGTTTTATAACCCAGTTTATTAATAAATTTTAATTTCAAGAACAATAACATAGAAAAAATCCATACATGAATCAATCACTTACTACTCTAGAAGATGGTTTAAATAGGATTTGATTGAGCCCATAATAACAGAGAGCTGTCTACCTTTAGGGAAAAATCGGTAACAACAGTTGTGAGTATATCACAAGCTATGTTCAATGTAATCCACAGAGGGATATGAAGTGTAACGAAATTACCGTAGTTCAATATTACAAGAAGTTTTTAACTGAATCACCAATGAGTTGAGCAACAAGTTTAACATTCATTTATTTTTTTTATACAAAGCAGCACAGGGAGGAACCATCGTTAACAAAAAGCACAATAAAATAGTTGCCGTCTAAAAAGAAAGGTTTGAATAGAACCGACTAATTTCCAGTACACTGTTGGAGATTAACTTGGGAATCGAGAACTGTCAGATTGACAGTCTGACTGGTAAAGCCTGGCTTCACCTAATCCGGGTCAGGGAATCTCCAGTTATTTTTCCTCCAAGCGTACTCCCAACCCCAAGGATCACCCCCGCAATAACAAACTGATGAATACCATCTGAGACCACCCCACAGCCCACAGGCAGTTGGCAAATAGAGCTCACTCAGCTCAGCCTTATGACTACCATGACCTCTCCTATGACAACCACTGGTCACGAGCGTCTACTTGGGAATATGACTTCCCGCCTCTCTTCCATCAAGAGGCAGTTATAATGCAGAGTTGCCAGATGCAGGGAAATTTTCCTGTTTTAGGGAAATTTGGAGTCCAAACGGGAAAAAACTTCAAAATACACAAGAAAACAGGGAAATTTTACTCGGAAAGTTTCTTTTTCATGAAAAGCATTATAGACGGTAAAAAAAATGGAAGAAGCCATAAATTCTAAAACAAAGAATCCAAAGATTAGTTCTGTCAATGAGGTTACTAATCCTGAACAGCTGGCGGTGGGAGGAGTAGGTCTAGAGTTCAACTCGTTGGGAGGATGTTGGAGATGGGATTAAAGCTTTTAAGCCTACTCAAAGAATTTCCTTCAAACAACAGGCTTGTAAGCAAAAGAATCGGTCTTCATGTTAGAGATAATTTTACTATTTACTTGGAATTTTCTCATCAAATAAGAATTAAAATTGTGTATTATCGACATGTATGCATTCAATACGTTGTGCACTTCTGTTTGTTATCGATTTAATTTCATTTAATAATTTGCTCTCTTCTCTATCGACGATTTTGTCCATGTAAACTAACAAAATCTTACACAAAATCTTCATATTTCTAGAATTTTACAAAATCTACCCCTTTTCCGTCCGCATTGGTGCATATCATCCGTGACCTGGTGACCATTGTTTATTAGAGACATCTGGAATTGGAAACCAATTAGTCACGGAAGCATTTAGTTCCTCAAGCAAGTCAGACTCCCGTATTCCGTAAAATTGGACTTCCTTCAACGTGAATTTGATTCATTCCAGTAGCATAATGGACTCTGAGCTCTCAAGCAGTGGTAATGACACTCCACCACCTAAGGTTAAACATCCCTGTCTTGCTCATACTCAAAAGTATCTAGAAAAGTGGGAAAATTATCCTAAGTTCAAAGGATGGCTCAGTAAGAGTAAAAAAGGAACAATACTTTTATTGTAAAGTGTGTGATATAGATGGCAAAGCTGGAAAGTCAGACATTGAAAAACATGCAGGAGGGCAAAAACGCAAGAAGCACGTACAAGTTATGAAAACAACTAGAAGTGTTTTGGTCCAAGAAAAGACATAAAAGTGAAAGGTGGCGAGATAAGACTCGTTGCCTTTCTAGATGAGCATAATCTTCCACATTCTGCTATTGAACATTTAGTGCCTGCAGTGAAAGCTGCTTGCCCTGATTCAGTCAAATGTGGTAGAACTAAATGTACTGCAATAATTAGAAATGTTTTAGGAGGTGAAGCAAGTGATAATACTTATATAAATAGAGCTCTTAAGAAAAAATAATTTTTAACTTATAGCAGATGAGTCTACAGATAATTGAAGTACAAAGCATTTGACATTGGTGGCAAAAGTCGTTACAGAGTATGCTGTCAAAGACACTTTCGTGACTCTTATTCAACTCGGTAGTGCTACAGCAACATGCCTGTATGATAAAATCAAGGGTCTGTTCCTGTTATTTTTATAGGGTATACCTTTGTCAGTGATAGGTTTTGCTGCCGATGGTGCTAGCGCTATGATGGGGAAACACCACTCTCTCTCAAAGCTTCTTAAGAATGACATACCAGATCTACTTGTATTTAAGTGTACATGTAACTCCTTCCACTTATGTGCATCTTATGCATGAAATAAGCTACCAAGAGGCACTGAAGACCTTGCAAGAGATGTATATCATTATTTCCAGTCTCCAAAACAATCAAGTTCAATTAAGGAATTTCAAGAATTTACTAATGTGAAACCACACAAAATGTTGCACCCTTCACAGACTAGGTGGTTATCGTTACATGGTGTAGTTAAGTGTCTACTTGAACAATTACCAGCATTAAATTTATTCTTTACAAGTGCAGTGCTGGAGGACAGCTGAAACCATTCTTCAAAACTAAATAATCCTATCCATTGCTTGTATCTTGAATTTCTAGATTATGTTCTTCCACTTTTCAATGAACTAAATTGTGAGATGCAGGCCACGCAACCGAAGCTGTATTTATTGCACAGTCGAATATCCTCAGTGTTCCATACCTTAGTTGAAGGCTATATATGAAGGATTGCTAAAAAAATCAACTCCTTTACCTAATGTACAAGTGAGGGATCCAGCAAACTTTCTTCCTTTGCAAGATATTTACCTAGGTTGGAGAGTTGCCATCTCATTACAAACTAATCATGGCATTGATAAACAAAAATTTCATAATTTTCGTCTGAGATGCCTAGATTTTTATATTGAAGGTGCATTTCAGATTCAAAAGATTTAATTTGTCAGATCCTGTAAAGCGTTTCTTCAAAATCAATAATTGCCCCATTAGCATCCTTCTTTCGAAGATTAATTCCAAAAATGACAAAAGAACTTGATCATGAGTGGCGATTACTACGCAATACAAAAATACATTTGGAACCTAATAAAGATATGAGTTAGTTTTGGTTTAAAGTGGGTAATATAAAGAAGGGAAATGATTCTGTAATGTTTCCCCTTCTCAATAATTTTATGAAAAGCCTTTTATGTCTGCACTCAAATGCAGCTGTTGAAAGGGTTTCCTCCCAGGTAAATTTGATAAAAACAAAGACGAGAAACCAGTTAAGCACATCTACCTTAATCGGAATGCTCCATGCAAAGGAGACTTGCAGAAGTGCATTGTGTTATGATTTTAGGATAAAACCGGCTCATCTTAAGCGGATGGCTGCTGATGTACTTTATGATGATGATTCGGAACACTAAAGTAATACATTTTATTTTACTGTGCTTAAATTTTTTTCTTCAGTTTTATTTAGTGTGGAGGAAGGAGAATAATATTTGATAATGAGAAAGGATGGACATTTTAGAGAATTCAATTATAAAAAATATATTTTGTTTTCCAAAACATATATACAGTATTTCTTTTAGTAAACTTGTATTTTTTTCTTCATAAATTTTTGTATCTAGATTTCTATTGTGATATACCCTTTGTAGTGAACTGTACTTCTATTGTTGATTGTAGCTCAGGTGAAAACCATGAACCAATGGCTGAAACAGTATTTACCAAAATAAATTGTAAGCAACAGTACAAAAAAGATTTTTGTTTTCACCCCATGATGAGTAGCTGTTGTCGTGGGATGATAGAAGCGACATGTTTAACTTTATATATATATATATATATATATATATATATATATATATATATATATATATATATATATATATATATATATATATATATATATATATATAATTACAGAACAGGGAAATTTTGCTTGAAAAAAGGAAATTTTGAAGACCAAAACAGGGAAATTTGGTCTAGCCCATCTGGCAACACTAACTTATAACACGAAAAGTGATTGTCCCGGACATTGGTACTGGGATAGCTAATCATGAAACTTCAAAAAACGATCTCTTGTGAGTAGAATATTTGAATGTTGAGTCTCTCTTTAGTAAAAGATGTCAAATTTAATTAATGCTCTTAAACAGAAACATTGATGTATTATGTTTAACTGAGACTTTGGTTGACCCCGAATGTCGTTGATTCACTCGTTGAATTTCCTAATTATACAATATATAGATGTGATAAAAGAAGAGGTGGAGGTTGTTGTATTTATGTGAAAAATAATCTTTCTGTTAACATTTGTAATCTTAATGTTCAAAGAGCAGAGGAAGTAGAAGAGGTTTGGCTCTCTCTACAATCTCATAAGTTACCTTCTGTTATCATTGGGTGCTTGTATAGACATCCGCATGCTTCAAATGATACCGTTAACCATATTTTGGAATGTCTGAGAGTGGTTTCTTTAAAGAAAAAATCAATATGTGTAGAGGGTGATCTAAATGATAACTTGATGTTAGGTTCAGCAAAGATGCATATTATAAAAGTCACCAAATTTAATAAAATCACTAATAAACTTACTAGAGTTAGCCCAATCTCATCCACACTACTAGACGTTTTAATAACTAACAAGCAGGAACGTAGACGTTTTAATAACTAACAAGCAGGAACGTAGACGTTTTAATAACTAACAAGCAGGAACGTGTTCTTAACATCGAAGTAAATCTAATACCATGAACAAATCTCATTTATTATAGATATTAAGAAGCCAAAGCGTAAACCAGTCACTGTAGCCTCTAGGTGTTTAAAATATTATTCTGCAGATTTGTTGTGCAATACATTGCTAGACCAAAAAAGTAGTTTTAGATACAATCACGCACACTGATGACAGATATTCAAACAGGAATTTTCAATAAGTATATGATACTGCCTTAGATAAATGTGCCCCAAATTACCACGAGGAAAATAAGGAGACCCAGTGCGCCTTGGATTGACGATGATCTCAAAAAATAGTATGATTGAAAGGGCCAAAATGCAAGAAAGGCTCAAACAAAATAGACATGATGAAAATCTGAACAACGAGTATAAGTAAATGAAAAACTTATCAATTCTAAGATGCATAATGCAAAGCTAATTATAACAAAGATAAGAACAAGAAAAGTAAATATCGTAAAGAAACATGGAAAATTATGAATAATATAGTACCTACTAAAACAAATAAAAGGACTGAATACGACAACCCAAAGGCTAAAGCAGATCAATTTAACCAGTACTTTGCTAGAGGAAAAAACACACACAGGAAATTCTGCATAAGTACGAAAATCAAGATATTAAAATCACTCAAACTATTATGATAATAGAAAATGGTTTTAACATCAACCAGTTACAGTAGAAACAATATTATTAACAGTTGATTTTGAATAATAGTAATGCTTACGGGACAGATGGTATTCCTACTCGTTTTCTAATATCTTTCTATTTGGAAACAACCCTTAGTAGACCCTCTTT
The DNA here is from genome assembly GCF_036898095.1 of Palaemon carinicauda. Classification (NCBI taxonomy): domain Eukaryota; kingdom Metazoa; phylum Arthropoda; class Malacostraca; order Decapoda; family Palaemonidae; genus Palaemon; species Palaemon carinicauda. Next base: position 32,636,573 of record NC_090728.1, read on the forward strand.
ACAAGAAAGGAGACATAGACGACCCTGGTAATTATAGACCGGTTTCTATCCTTCCAGTAATATCGAAGGTAATAGAAAAGATTGTATGTAATCAGTTATTGGAACGTCTAGAAAAAAAAAATTAATTTCTAACACTCAGCATGGATTCCTTAAAGGTTTATCAACAGAAACAGCTTTGATGAAATTAATAGATGAATTTTATAAAAATATTGATGGAAGAAAAGTTTTCATATTAATTTTATGCGACAACCATGATGAATTGTGTAAATCTCTTATGGAACATTACATTGATACTTTCAGGTTTCAGGATTACTTGAAGGATAGAAGTCAGGTAGTTAGATTAGGAGATGCAAATTCTTGTATTGAAAATGTTGATTTGGAGTCCCACAGGGATCTGTCCTAGGCCCAATTTTGTTTTTAGTCTACGTTAATATGGTTAAATACATAAAAAAAACTACCTGCTAATTCAATACGCTGATGACACCCAAGTTCTTTTGGCAGATAATATAAAAAAAATCCAGATGCCTTGATTAAAAGGGCTGAATTAATCTTCCTCAAAATTAAATAATACCTTCTAAGAAAAGGACTATTGTTAAATGCCAACAAAACAGTGCATGTTTGTGGGTAGTTCACAGTATGTTAGGAAAATTCCTGGTGACATTATAATAAAATACCATGATGAAGAAGTAAAGATAAGTCAGCATGTGAAAAATCTAGGTCTACACATAGACAGGTATATGACATTCAGTATCCACATTGACGAGCTCAGTAGAAAAATTAATGGCATTCTAATGTATCTAAGTAGAGTAAAAGATTGCTTTGATGATACTACTCGGGCTTTGATTGTGGAAAGTCTGGTCTTGATGGTAATACACTACTGTATGAAGATATGAGGGGTAACTAACGATTTGTACACGGATAAAGCTCAAAAACTCCAAAACTTTGCAGGTAGAGTAGCAGTAACTGGGGTGAAAAAAACACGACCACATCACCCCAACCCTCAAACAAATAAAGTGGATAAAATTAAAAGAAAAGTATGTACGATGTTTGTGTATTTGTTTTTAAAAGTTTGAGAAAAGAATATCCCAACTGGCTATACACATTTCCTACAGTTGGTAATAGTAGGAATGCACTAACAACACAGAATGTAAATCTATACGTAGACAGCCATCGAACTGATTTAGGTTCCCGCTCAATGGCAATAAGGGGCCCATCATGCTGGAATAAACTACCTCTTGAAATAAGAAATTGTATAAATGATAGTACTGTATTATTCAAAAAGAAACTTGAGCAATATTTTTAAAATTTTAGTTGAATATATATACATCCTACATTTTTACAATCCATTTATTGTGAATTTTATGTAAATAATGTATATTTTTATGTAATAAAATAGCCATTTTATAAAGGAATAAAGATTTTTTCTCTCTCTCTCTCTCTCTCTCTCTCTCTCTCTCTCTCTCTCTCTCTCTCTCTCTCTCTCTCTCTCTTTCTCTCTCTCTCTCTCTCTCTCTCTCTCTCACACACATACATATATATATATATATATATATATATATATATATATATATATATATATATATATATATACATATATATATTGATAAATTTTGCACATTTTTACGTGTTTTTCATATTCAAATAAGCCATATATATATTTTTGATACATTAATGTCTGGATTCTCTTAACGACCTCGGGATCAGAGCCCCAGGCGAAATCACACAAAGACAAGAGCTTGGCTCCGGCCGGGAATCGAACCCTGGTCGGCAAGATTGTACAGACAGTGACTAACCCACTTGGCCACGAAGAAAGATAAAAGTCAATGACAATTCTTCTGTACTTATACCTGTCGAATTCAGGTATTTTGTACTTAGAATTGAAATCAACCCATCTTCACCATCGTAGCTAATTGGTAGTTTGTTACTTGGCATTCAATTAATGATAAATTTTGCACATTTTTACATGTTTTTCATATTCAAATAAGCCATATATATATTTTTGATACATTAATGTCTGGATTCTCTTAACGACCTCGGGATCAGAGCCCCAGGCGAAATCACACAAAGACAAGAGCTTGGCTCCGGCCGGGAATCGAACCCTGGTCGGCAAGCTTGTACAGACAGTGACTAACCCACTTGGCCACGAAGAAAGATAAAAGTCATTGACAATTCTTCTGTACTTATACCTGTCGAATTCAGGTATTTTGTACTTAGAATTGAAATCAACCCATCTTCACCATCGTAGCTAATTGGTATTTTGTTACTTGGCATTCAATTAATGATAAATTTTGCACATTTTTACGTGTTTTTCATATTCAAATAAGCCATATATATATATTTTTGATACATTAATGTCTGGATTCTCTTAACGACCTCGGGATCAGAGCCCCAGGTGAAATCACACAAAGACAAGAGCTTGGGTCCGGCCGGGAATCGAACCCTTGTCGGCAAGCTTGTACAGACAGTGACTAACCCACTTGGCCACGAAGAAAGATAAAAGTCAATGACAATTCTTCTGTACTTATACCTGTCGAATTCAGGTATTTTGTACTTAGAATTGAAATCAACCCATCTTCACCAATTAGCTACGATGGTGAAGATGGGTTGATTTAAATTCTAAGTACAAAATACCTGAATTCGACAGGTATAAGTACAGTAGAATTGTCATTGACTTTTATCTTTCTTCGTGGCCAAGTGGGTTAGTCACTGTCTGTACAAGCTTGCCGACCAGGTTTGATTCCCGGCCAGAGCCAAGCTCTTGTCTTTGTGTGATTTCGCCTGGGGCTCTGATCCTGAGGTCGTTAAGAGAATCCAGACATTAATGTATCAAAAATATATATATGGCTTATTTGAATATGAAAAACACGTACAAATGTGCAAAATTTATCATTAATTGAATGCCAAGTAACAAACTACCAATTAGCTACGATGGTGAAGATGGGTTGATTTCAATTCTAAGTACAAAATACCTGAATTCGACAGGTATAAGTACAGAAGAATTGTCATTGACTTTTATCTTTCTTCGTGGCCAAGTGGGTTAGTCACTGTCTGTACAAGCTTGCCGACAAGGGTTCGATTCCCGGCCGGACCCAAGCTCTTGTCTTTGTGTGATTTCGCCTGGGGCTCTGATCCCGAGGTCGTTAAGAGAATCCAGACATTAATGTATCAAAAATATATATATGGCTTATTTGAATATGAAAAACACATAAAAATGTGCAAAATTTATCATTAATTGAATGCCAAGTAACAAACTACCAATTAGCTACGATGGTGAAGATGGGTTGATTTCAATTCTAAGTACAAAATACCTGAATTCGACAGGTATAAGTACAGAAGAATTGTCATTGACTTTTATCTTTCTTCGTGGCCAAGTGGGTTAGTCACTGTCTGTACAAGCTTGCCGACCAGGGTTCGATTCCCGGCTGGAGCCAAGCTCTTGTCTTTGTGTGATTTCGCCTGGGGCTCTGATCCCGAGGTCGTTAAGAGAATCCAGACATTAATGTATCAAAAATATATATATGGCTTATTTAAATATGAAAAACACATAAAAATGTGCAAAATTTATCATTAATTGAATGCCAAGTAACAAACTACCAATTAGCTATGATGGTGAAGATGGGTTGATTTCAATTCTAAGTACAAAATACCTGAATTCGACAGGTATAAGTACAGAAGAATTGTCATTGACTTTTATCTTTCTTCGTGGCCAAGTGGGTTAGTCACTGTCTGTACAAGCTTGCCGACCAGGGTTCGATTCCCGGCCGGAGCCAAGCTCTTGTCTTTGTGTGATTTCGCCTGGGGCTCTGATCCCGAGGTCGTTAAGAGAATCCAGACATTAATGTATCAAAAATATATATATGGCTTATTTAAATATGAAAAACACATAAAAATGTGCAAAATTTATCATTAATTGAATGCCAAGTAACAAAATACCAATTAGCTACGATGGTGAAGATGGGTTGATTTCAATTCTAAGTACAAAATACCTGAATTCGACAGGTATAAGTACAGAAGAATTGTCATTGCCTTTTATCTTTCTTCGTGGCCAAGTGGGTTAGTCACTGTCTGTACAAGCTTGCCGACCAGGGTTCGATTCCCGGCCGGAGCCAAGCTCTTGTCTTTGTGTGATTTCGCCTGGGGCTCTGATCCCGAGGTCGTTAAGAGAATCCAGACAATGTATCAAAAATATATACATGGCTTATTTGGACATATATATATATATATATATATATATATATATATATATATATATATATATATATATATATATATATATATATATATTACACACACATAGTATGCATGATTTATCTACACATATTGCAAAAGTAAAGTTGTGCCCCAAAACAACACGTGCATACACACACACACACACACATATATATATATATATATATTATATATATATATATATATATATATATATATATCCATGTATATATTTCTTTTCATGAAAATAATGTGCTGGAGAAATTGCAATATAAAAGCTTCAAAATAACATGTGTTGTGTTGTGTCTGTGGTACCGAACATAGGTACCTTTGGTGCCGGTTTATAATCAGCTTTCCTCTGTAGGCTACTTTCTCGTCAATTTTAATATCTGGGAGGCACTGGATAGGTGTAAAATGCCACACCAATGATAAATTAAAGAAACCTCACTTCAAACAGGTGGTGAATAAGACAGTCTGTCTCCTATAAATATAAGCAAGAAGGTAGAAGAATATTCCTTGAACCCCTAGTTCAGCCCCGCATTGATACCTATCCATAGAATTCCTTGTAAATATTCCTATAGAGAAAGGCCAATATTATATTGGCCTTGCTATAGAGTAGCTAAACAGAGAATCTCCCTCTATCCACAGAGCTCAATCTTGCTTTTGATGCTTGATGATGAAAACGCTGTCCTAAATAAAGCAGTCTGATGATGAAAAACTTGATACGAAACTGGACTATAAACTTATTATCTGGTAATGAAACTGGACTACAAAATTATTATCTGGTAATGGTTCGTTTTACGATGTATGCGTCTACATGTGGAAGCTGATTGGGTGATTACGTTAATCTGATTACTTGCTGTGTATTAAAATCAATCTGGAAATCCACTAGTCTAATATTTATTCATATTTTTTTTTTTTGATTGGTTGTCTATGAAGGTTCTTAAGTACTATTGATGGGTTTTATTCTTGCATGACTGGAACCTGTCTCTGGTGCATAATTTTAAAGTCACTGCATATTGGTCTAGCTTCATATTTCTTCAATTTGCCTTATTTCTTGTTTTGAATCTCTCTCTCTATATATATATTCACACACATATATATACATAAGCAATGTTGGTTTACACAGGTCTCATATATTCCATAATTCATAAATAACACTTTTAACTTCAACACTGTTATAAGTTATTTGAGTATCCTTTCTTCAAC
>NC_090728.1:32649490-32661990 GCF_036898095.1 Palaemon carinicauda
TGGTTTATGGCAGATTACTCTAATCTAACTTTGCTTCTTAAATTTATACAAAATCATTGAAAACATCTTACGTCAACTCAAATGTAGTATTAAGCAACTCTCTCTCTCTTTACCACTAATTATCACCTGCAAATGGGCCTATAATTAATATAATTTCATATACTTTTCTTTGGCTTTTTCCAATATCAACCACTTTTCTAAAGATGCAAGGGCTCTTCACAAAGTTTTTATTTTTACTATTTCTATTAAAATGAAACATTCTCTCCAAGATAATCCTTGGTATTCAAATTTTCAATTGTAATAGAAATTATAAATTGTGAGTAGTTTTTCCGAATACTTTTCCCAATAACATTATATGAAAAAGGAACTAGGATGACATTTTAGAAAGCTTCATTGGGTTTTGAAGTCTGTTACTAGCCTCACTATACTGCACATTAACAAAAATAACTTCAATGGTGGACAAGGCCTTCCATACGTCATCATTGCAAATCTGAATACATGCCATGAATTTTGAGAGAAAGTATTTATCTGTCACAATAGTTAGCTCGAAAGCGTGGACAATATTTGATTTGATAAATACAACAACAGGCTTAAACTCGGATATATCCTGAACACCGTGCTAGACTTAGTGGCGAAGTTTCATTTTCGGTTTGTCTCAAGCTGATGTAACATATTCGCAATTATGATTCTTTAATGAGTCTCGTTATAAATGATATTTCTACCACAGCTGGCAAAAATGTGTGTTAGTTCATGGACGTCACAAAAGTAGTAGAGTCAGTCCTAAAAAAATTATAATTGAAATGTGTTAACTTGGAATTAAAAGAATGTCGTTATCCCGGTATAAAAAAAGCTATAATTTACCGTCAATCTCCACCTGCTTAACAAATGTAATATGAAAATTGCCCTCTTAACAGAATACAAGTGATTATGTTCATACCAACTGATTTATATGAAAGGAAGCACGGTGTCAATGACTGTAAAGTCATATCTTAAAATTAACCAATTATTCACATATGAGGATTGAATATAAAGCATTTCTTTTACATTTACAATCCTTCACTTACGGCTTACTACACATCTTCCTGTACTACATTATATTTTTTTCCTGAGCCATTATAAATGTTCGGTTGGAGATGAGTATTCATAATATGGTTGATGCTAAGTGAATTAACAGCACCGGAATAAGCTATAGAAACGGCCCTCTATTGCAGTGAAGTTACTCAACGCAAACAAGATTAACTCGGGAATGTGCGGCAGGAAATGCTCAAATTATTATGAGGTAGGTCGGAATTCTGTAAATGAACCTCGCATTAGTGTGTAACATTGCGCCCCTTATGTGAGGATATAAGGTTTTTAATTTTTCCACATTGTTTATTCTATTTTCATATCAGTATATCAGAACTTCTATTTCTATTCTATTTCAAGTGTCTTCTACACGATAACACCAAGAATATTATTAGACACTTCCAATTATTCATTCTAATATTGGAAAGGGAAAAAAAATGAAATTAAGTCTTGTATACAAAAAATCTGCCTCCACCAACAGGAGTAAACGCATATTCTATCACTACCGAAAACGATCGAGGTATTGGTTGGCCGTAATACCACCAACACTCGAGGAAATGTGTGTCATTACCCCAGGGCACAACAAATTGGGTTGATTTTCCATTTGCTCGCTTCCGAGAAAATTTCCAGTACGTGTTAGTAACGGAAATGAATTTGAGACGACAATTTATCTTGAAATTTCTTTCACAAATCATTAGAATTCATTATAGCAAGTTATATTATTTTCAAGTTTTATTTGTAACCAGTAAGAATCTGAAGAAATATTCAAGCGGCTTTTCACGAACAATGTTAATCTGTATTTCTAAATTATACGATTATCCATCGTATAATTAGCGACATACTCATTGCCAAAAGTTCGCAATAGACACACCTGGATGCCAACTTAAAACAATTAACCCCAAGACTAATTACAACCAAATAATTAACTACCTCTTTGTAGCTTACGCGTCCTCATTAACTCATTCCGCTGTGAGCTCGAGGATGCAAGAAAAATTATATTCTTCCATAAAGCTAACCTCTATATCGTATTATTATTTAAGAGATAAAATTGTCAAATGATTGCGTTGTGATTGGGTGGATGCAATTAGTATGATTTGCTTGTGCTTAACATTTTGCTTAGCTCGTTTACTCTTTGTTATATATAATATATGATACATACATACATACATATATATATATATATATATATATATATATATATATATATATATATTACATATATATATATATATATATATATTACATATATATATATATATATATATATATATATATATTACATATATATATATATATATACATATATACATATATATACATATATATACATATATATACACATATATACATATATATATATATATACATATATATATATATATACACATATATACATATATATACATATATATATATATATATACATATATATATACATATATATATATATATATATATATATATATATTATTACTATCCAAGCTACAACCCTAATTGGAAAAGCAAGATGCTATAAGCCCAGGAGCTCCAATAGGGGAAAATAGCCCAGTGAGGAAAGGAAATAAGGAAATAAATAACTGAAGAGAACAAATTAACAATAAATCATTCTAAAAAAAGTAATGTCAAAAGAGATATGTCATATATAAACTATTAACAACGTCAAAAACAGATATGTCATACATAAACTATAAAAAGACTCATGTCCGCCTGGTCAACAAAAAAGCATTTGCTCCAACTTTGAACTTTTGAAGTTCTACTGATTCAACAACCCGATTAGGAAGATCATTCCACAACTTGGTAACAGCTGGAATAAAACTTCTAGAGTACTACGTAGTATTGAGTCTTATGATGGAGAAGGCCTGGCTATTAGAATTAACTGCCTGCCTAGTATTACGAACAAGATAGAATTGTCCAGGGAGATCTAAATGTAAAGGATGGTCAGAGTTATGAAAAATCTTATGCAACATGCATAATGAACTAATTGAACGACGGTGCCAGAGATTCATATCTAGATCAGGAATAAGAAATTTAATAGACCGTAAGTTTCTGTCCAACAAATTAAGATGAGAATCAGCAGCTGAAGACCAGACAGGAGAACAATACTCAAAACAAGGTAGAATAAAAGAATTAAAACACTTCTTCAGAATAGATTGATCACAGAATATCTCAAAAGACTTTCTCAATAAGCCAATTTTTTGTGCAATTGAAGAAGACACAGACCTTATGTTTCTCAAAAGTAAATCTGCGGTCGAGAATCACACCTAAAATTTTGAAAGTGTCATACAAATTTAAAGAAACATTATCAATACTGAGATCCGGATGTTGAGGAGCCACCGTCCTTGACCTACTTACAATCATACTTTGAGTTTTGTTAGGATTCAACTTCATACCCCATAATTTGCACCATGCACTAATTATAGTTAAATCTCTATTAAGGGATTCACCAACCCCAGATCTACATTCAGGGGATGGAATTGATGCAAAGAGAGTAGCATCATCTGCATATGCAACAAGCTTATTTTCTAGGCCAAACCACATGTCATGTGCATATAGTATGAAAAGTAATGGGCCAAGAACACTACCCTGTGGAACACCGGATATCACATTCCTATACTCACTATGGTGCCCATCAACAACAACTCTTTGAGATCTACTACTTAAGAAATCAATAATAATGCTAAGAAACGACCCACCCACTCCCAACTGTTTCAGTTTGAAAACAAGGGCCTCATGATTAACCCGGTCAAAGGCAGCACTAAAATCAAGGCCAATCATACGAACTTCCCGACCACAATCAAGGGATTTCTGTACTGCATGGGAGATTGTAAGAAGGGCATCACATGCTCCAAGGCCTTTACGAAAACAAAATTGCAAACTAGGGAACCTTCAGCAAACCTATTAAGACGTTTTACCAGAAGACGTTCAAAAACTTTAGATAATATGGGAGTTATGGAAAATGGGCGGTAATCAGTGGGACTTGAGCTACCACAAACACATTTACATAGAGGAGTAACATTACCAATTCTCCAATAAGTGCTAAAAGCCCCTCTTCTTGCTAACTTGCGCAAAATAACAGATAACTTTGGAGCTAAGAAATCTGCTGTCTTTATAAAAAAAAAAAACAAAGGAAAAATAACATGTGGGTCTACACCTCCATAAGCATCAAGGTCCATCAACAGAGCTTTAATCTCACGAGATCGAAAAGCTAAACTAGTTAGTTTAGCCACAGGAAAACAGAAATGAGGAAGTTCAAGTTTTTCATTACTCTGTTTACTGTCAAAAACATCAGCCAAAAGGGTTGCCTTTTCCTTTGGACAGTGAGTGACTGAGCAATCTAGTTTAAGTAAAGGAGGGACTGTTGCATCTATACCAAAGAGTGCAGATTTCAGGGTAGACCACCATTTATGTTCCTGAGTTGTACCAGAGGGGGTTTCTTTTATGATTAAATTGTACTCCTTTTCAGTTGAGGCATAAACTCTCTGAGCAAAAGCTTGAAGCTGAGTATAGTTGTTCCAGGTCAAATCTGATCTGTTACCCTTCCAAAGGTGATAGGCCCCCTGCTTCTCCAAATAAGCACGTCTACAATCATCATTGAACCACGGTTTGTCCTTCATTCGGTACCTTAGCACAGGAGAAGGGATACGCCTATCAATTATGTTGACTAGATTCTCATTCAAAGGGACAACAGGATCTACACTATTATATAATTGTGACCAATTCAAGCACAAAAGATCATGCAAAATCCCATCCCAGTCTGCTTGGGATTTCATATAAATTTTACAGTAATATGATATCAGGGACAGGCTGCTCAGTCTTCACTAATAATGAAATCAAGGCATGATCAGAAGTCCCGACTGGAGAACCAACCTTACTAGTTATAACGCCAGGGGAGTCAGTGTATACGAGGTCCAAGCAATTACCAGACCTGTGAGTAGCTTCATTTATGATTTGCTCACAGCCTGATTCAAAGGCAAAGTCTAAAGCTCTTAAGCCATGGTGATCGGTAGGAGAGATAGAACTTAACCACTCCCTATGGTGAGCATTAAAATCACCAACAAAGACAAAAGACGCCTTTCTATCTTCTTGTATCTTAGCCATAATGGTAAGAAGACAATCGAAGATAGAATCATCCATGTCTGGATTCCCGTAGATCGAACACAAATAAAAGTTGTTATGCCTGCCACAAACTTTTATTACCTGAATCTCATGACATCCACATTGATAGCAGGACTTATGAGAAGCAGGGTACTCGGTCCTAATATACACCACCATTCCCCTGGCCCTAGGAATGGCATCACGTTTCAGCATTATTGGCGTCTTAAAACCAGTTATAAGGAGCTCAGATGAGTGCCTCATATTAGAAACCAAAGTTTCTGAGCACAAAAGAATATCATACTGTCTGGACGCAACTGTAAGGTCTTGGATAGACCACGAATATTGCAATACATTAGACGACATTGACGAAATCTAGGACGTACTGGTCCCGGATTTCGCTCAATGTCTCCAGACAGCATAAGAATTAATAGAAATAAAAAAAAAGAGATATACTTAAAAACTAGATTAACAAGAATTATTACAAAAACAATATGTACAGAATAATAAAAATAGTGATTGATGATACCCATAGACTATGGTAAAAAGTCGGAAAAACAGGTCAACATGGAGGAGCCGATACACCATGCAAGGCTAAATACCCTCCAGGATAGCCACTTCAACTGGAGGGAGGACAGTAAGGATGGTTTTGAGAAGAAAAAATCAGAAAAAGGAAAAGACAACCTCTTGATAAACCACCAGGCATCCATGGCCCTTCTATTAAGCCTGCCCAACACACCATTTCAAAAAAACAAGAGGAAGAAAAAAAAATTAATAAGATAGAATAGCGTGCCCGAGTGTACCCTCAAGGAAAAGAACACTAACCCAAGACAGTGGAAGACCATGGTACAGAGGCTATGGCACTACCCAAGACTAGAGAACAAAGGTTTAATTTTGGAGTGTCCTTCTCCTAGAAGAGCTGCTTACCATAGCTAGAGTGTCTCTTCTACCCATACCAAGAGGAAAGTACACTGAACAAATTGCAGTACAGTAATTAACCCCTTGGGTGAAGAAGTGTTAAGTATCTCATTGTTGTCAGATGTATGAGGAAAGACGAGAATATGTAAAGAATAGGCCAGACTATTCTGTGTAAGTGTAGGCAAAGAAAAAATAAGCCGTGACTAGAGAGAGGGATCCAATGCATTACTGTCTGGCCCGTCAAAGGATCCAATACCTCTCTTGTGGTAGTATCTCAATGGGCGGCTGGTGCCCTGGCCAACCTACTACTATATATATATATATATATATATATATATATATATATATATATATATATATATATATCTATATATATATATATATATATATATATATATATATATATATATATATATATATATATATATGACAATTTCTAGTAAATTGTATTTTTCCTAAAATACCACGTCCCAATAGTAGGAGTACTCTCTACACGTATCTGCCGACCAGACATTTTCCCTCCCCACAGGCCATCACCCCGACCCCCAATCCCCCAAAATCCTGAGAAACCTTGACCACCTTTGTTTCCACAGCATGCCCCAAAGGTAGGCTTGGGCAAGCCTTCCATGTCAACAACAAGCAGTCTACTCTGGTTTTAGGAAAAGTGACGTATGATAAAAGGGTCTAAAAGGGGAAGGATGGGGGGACAGTTACCCTATTGGGACGTAGTATGTATGTTAGGAGGAATACAATTTATTTAGAAATTGTCATTTATTCCGATAGAAATACTTCCCATGTCCCAACAGTACTGTAGGAGCCTCAGAAGAGAGGCTACGGATCTGCAGGTGAAGGGGGGTATAGCCTGTCTGGGCATCATCCTCTTATCGGGTTGGTCTATGGAGGGCCGAGGTGATAGGGTCCGAGACTCTCTATCCCTCGTTACCTAATTCGGTCTATGATGTGTAGCCGCCCGTAAATCCTCTGCTGGGCGACTACGACGGGACCGAGGTAAAACCTCTCCCAGGAATCGAAGGAGGGGGGATGAGGCAATTGCAGTTTTCAAGCGATCGACCCTCGCTTAAGACTGCCTATTTCCAAGCGTTCCCGGTTCTTCCTTCCTTATCAACTGGTGTGGTTCTGGTTCTTCAGTCGTTTGGTTAGGGTAACTGAGTTGCAACCGAGAGTCGGGGAGGGGGATCTATTACTAACCTGAAGTCCTCCTTGCTAATTCACCCAGTTCTGTCTCAAGGCCATCTGAGACGGAAAGGCGAGAGCAATTGCTACCTAGTAAATTGCTAGCAACCCATCCACACGGCCCTTAGTATGGGTCTTAAGGGTCGCTTAGTGGATCCAACTCGCCCAGCTAATCCCTCGGGGAGAGACTGTGGATCACTTCACCCCTTGTGAAGGCTCAACTCTCCGCCAGCAGAGGCACTCAAAAACAGAGTGCCTCTGTCGCCGGCACTAGCCCCAGCCTAACTAGTGGGCCAAACACCGAAGCCCAAGGCGTGGGCGGCGAGAGATATTCTGCTTGCCCAATATGTGGTAGAACATTCAAATCCTACGCAGGAAGACGGCTGCATGAGAGGAAAGCTCATGCTCATGAGTTTCATGAGGGAAATGTTCGGCTAATTGAAGAGCAGTGGAACAAGCCCTGGTCCCTCAAAGAAATTACGATGATGGCCGCATGTGAAGCGGAGAATGAAGGCCTTCCTTTTATCAATCAATTAATAAAAGAGCGTTTTTAACAACCAATCAACGGATAGCATTAGTGGCTACAGAAAATCCAAGAAGTATCAGGAAAACCTTAGCGAAGCCCGGTGAAAAGGAGTGCAAAGGAGTATCACAACTAGAGGAATCCAAGCCAATCGGACACACCCTGGGAGGCCATGTGGGGGCAAACCAGAATGGACTTCAGAAGAAGAGGATGCTATGATCTTGTTTGAGGTTGCAAATAAAAAGGACCCCCCACATCAACAAGAAAAACAGCAGTCTTACCCTGGAGGACGCTGGAGAACTTCCGCTCTAGAAGAAAGACAGCTAGATACAAAGCGAAGGGTGCGACGAGTGCACAGAAGACAGGGACCAACAGTGCTCTGTCCCCAGCTATAGACTGCCACATAGGATCAACGCGGACTCGGGTGGAGGATGTAACAACAACAATAATGGCGATAGCAGCTACATCATCATGATGACAATGGGGACCACCATCTGTTAGCACTGAGGAACTGCAGGAGTTTAAGCACTAAGAGATGGACAAACCAATGAGGTGGTGAACAATGCCCCGAAAACGACAACATAAAGACGACACACCACAGAGGAAGACGGACAACTCAGTGGTACCTTGTGCTCCCCCCAGCGCAGCTAAAAACTCACCAGAAACCAAGGATGGAATGAACGCTTATTACAACTCCAGGGAGGAACTGTCAACATCTTGATCTTGGATGATAGCGGGAGGGAAATCATTATCCTCAAGCACAAGTGAAGAAGATACACCTGAAGATGCTATAATACCAGAGGAAATTGATGCTGTAAAAGATTAAATATTTGGAAGGCGGCCTATGAGGCCTAATAGAATAAGCAACCAGCAACAACAGGGGCGGGCACTACCCAGATGGACAAGAAAGAGAAGGGAATACGCGGCTACTCAATGAGGCTGGACAAAGAACAGAGGCAGAGTTGCCCAGAATGCCATTTTCGGTATAGACCCGCTGGCTGTCTCTCGGGAGGCAAAGCACTGCCAGCAACACTACCTACGACCAACCCACCCAGCAGCACACCAAAATAGAGCCCATGTTTCTTGAAGACATTATATGGTGCAAGAGGAAGACTAACACGAAGACATCGACAGGCCCAGACGGCATAGGAGCGGCCGACTTCAAAGCAGCGGCAAATGAAGAAATTGCCGAACTTTATAATAAGATCATTAGTTCAAAATTAGCCACTCAAGAATGGGCTAAGGGTAGGACCATCCTTCTGCCCAAGACAGACGTCCCCCAAGAGGCTGCTGACTTTAGACTCATAACCATTACATCCATTGTGACCAGGGGAATGCACAAGATACCGGCGAAGCGCTTGGCGGAAGGCATCCCCTCTTCGACTAGACAAAAGGGCTTCAAAGCTGAAGAGAGCATCATCAGCAATATACTGCTACTGAAGGAAATCATCTAGGAGGCCAAGACCGACCCAAAAAGCCTCTATATTGCATAAATTGACTTTAAGAAGGCATCCGACTTTTTTGGTCACCCGGCGCTCTTGAACACGCAAACGAGTTGCAGGGCTTGATAACGAATCGACAAGCTACCTTGCCAACTTCTATGATAGTATCAGCACAGAGGTCGCTGGCATCACTGGGAACAAAACAAGAGGTGTTATGCAGGGAGACCAGCAATTCCCCCTGCTTTTTAACTTAGCACTAGACTATGCGCTCCAAACAGTCCTCGAGGATGTAGGGGCAACACTACGACGGGAGGGTATCAAATACCTAGCCTTCACCAACAGTATCATATTGTGGCATCTACAAGAGCAGGATTGACATCAGCGATAAAGACTCTTCGTGACGAAGCGGGAAGTTAGGCCTGGAACCTGGCCTAAGGAAGTGCACCACAGCTGGTATCGTCACGTGATAGGGGAAGGAAGACCTGGTACATAGATACCCGCCCCTTTACATATGGAGACGACATTACCCCAGCCATGAGTTCTTTAAGCCCAAGCTTACCCTTGGGGCATGGTGAGGAAACAAAGGGAGGTCAAAGTCTAGCAGGGGTTTGGGGGATCAGGGGGTAGGGGCCTGATGGCCTGTGGGAAGGGAAAATCTCTGGTCAGTAGAGATGTGTAGAGAGTACTCCTACTATTGGGACGTTTGAAGTATTCGTATTGGAACAATTATATATATATATATATATACACACATTATATATATATATACATTATATATATATAATATATATATATATATATATATATATAGAGAGAGAGAGAGAGAGAGAGAGAGAGAGAGAGAGAGAGAGAGAGAGAGAGAGAGAGAGAGAGACATTGTCGTACATGGAAGTGCTGCTTCAGGATACCTACTGTACACTAGGTTGGTTCTGATTTTCATCCATTCTTCCCTTCTTGGTACACAAGTATTTACCGTAATTTTCTTCTTTTCTATTTCTATGACGACCTATTTCTGCACTGTTACTCTCGACAAATTAACGATTCTCAGATTTTTGTTTTACTTTGAAGGCATTTTTCCTCTTTTTAGATTTACATTTTGCACACATCAAGTTACTATACTCCAGATATGGTATGCAGAGAATTTAGCATAGCAACTCACAGGTATATTAATCTATTTACTTTTCTATAAACAAATTTTTTTCACAAAAGTTCCGTAAAAGTGAGTTATCTCAGCAATCTTTTCTCCGGTTCCCCAAAACTCCATTTCACAGACACTTTCCTCTTCCATATCATTTACAGGCCTATACACACTGCTACCACCATTGCATAACCTTTCTAGTGAATCCATTTTTCTCATATGAGACCACAAGATATTACATTTGATCACAAACACCAGCATAAACCAACTGTTTCCCTTCTTCCACCTTCCACAATTGCGTTTATTGCTTCACTACTGTAGCATACCTTCAATCTCACAACCTGGCTCCTACACACATTCAGTTTCAGCCTTCACCTATCAACAAATACTTTTAAACTCCTCTACCAGTATCAACAGTTTTTCTTCACCATCTACAACTAACACAGCATCATCAGACCCTCCCACTCCATAAGAAATTTTTCTCCTTACTCCATAGTTTTTTGCTTACATTTTCTTTCCTTTTAATCCTTATATATTACAGTTTTATTTAATAATCGCCAAATAACCATGTATACAGTGTATAACACACCCTTACCCGAGATCATCTTTTTCACGGAGCCAGTCACTCACTTATCTATATTTTTTCTCACACTGCCTCTATCAATTATATTACATGAATTTTCTCGATTTATTTTCTTCAAAAAATTTCATTAAGCAAATGAATCGCAAACATCTGATAAAGGCATTCCTCGTCTAAAGTTGATCAGTTTAGCCCTCATCAAAATTGAACCATATTTCCACCCAGCGCGCTAACTATAATTATGGCTCCACCAAAAATACAATTCCGCGTGTATGTCATGTCAGTCTGTTAACTGAGGACTGCTACCATGCCGGTAGCGAGTAGCACAATTAAATTCACTGTCCTGGGAAATTGCAAGGAATTGGGATAATTTTTTTTTATATCAAATCAGGAGGAGGTCCTATGAAAGTGATGTGAAAAACTTAGAGAAAAATGGCAGATGGGCATCTTTATATACACACCTATGGTTTTCCTTCAGTGTGATACCTAGAAAGACAAATTTTCGTATTCTCTCTCCTTATTTGTAAGGTGAGCAAATCATCTATGACCCTAGTTAGAATATTAGCAGCCCCACAACTTGCACTAATATAGTAAAAATATGGAGAAAATCTTAATTGTGTGTTCGTATTTTGAATGTGGCGTATAAGTGAAGAGAAGTGTGCGAGTTGATTTGTTGAAGCAAAGAAAGAACTAAATGCAAGAGTAAAATTGAACTGTATGAAGGAACAAGAAGGTTAATGAATGATTATGTCACGGTTAATAACATGAAGTATACCTATGTACGGTATGTACGGAATACTCTCGGGATAATTAAAATTGTAAAAATATGATTGTTTGAGGAAAATCTGAACATGATTGAGTTTAGAAGGGGAAAACCTAATATTTGGTGTATATTGTAAAGGAATAAAAAAGAAAGAGTGAAACAGAGTCTTATAAGTAATTTGAATCTATAGAATAGAAAAAGGGTAGGTTTGTATTTTTAAAGTCAATGGAAATGAAATATTTGAGTTTGGAAATGAGCTTGATTGTTAGAAACAAGTATTTCGAATAGTATCAATAAGAATTCTTAGAAAAAAGAAAAGGGCGAATGATTGATTTGATGTCAAGAGATTCACTTTGGTTTAACTATTTAAATGTCTAGTCGATAAATACCAACGTCGCTATGATTATTTCATCAATCACTAGCAAGAGTTATACAAACATATGCTTGATGACTTGCCAACTATATATTTCAGTATTTTAAAGTAGTTGAAAAGCTAGTACAATTGTGACTGAAACCCCCAGATATATTAATTAAAAAGCCTTGATTAAAGCAAAAAGTCCCTGAATAGATTTATGTGAAATATATGTTCATGCTTTTTACCATACACAAACAAAGATCATGCAGTAATGGAGGCGTATTACTCCATTAATGAAAAACTATTTTTCTTATTTATTTACATGAGCATTGCTACTATTCAATTGTTCACTAGTATATTTGCTGGAAATACTTCTCCTCAATAAAGCAAGAAAAATTCAAGAATCTTCAGGAATCATAAAGTACAACTG
>NC_090728.1:32674490-32676990 GCF_036898095.1 Palaemon carinicauda
TCTTCTCTCATCAAAAATGAGATCTTTTTAATTCAGTACATAGAACATGTTCATTAGTGGATGAAAGAGAACGGATGAAGGATCTGAAAAGTAGGAGATCAAAAGAAAGATGGTGCAACTGAGAAGAGTAAAAAATAAAAAAAAGGTTCCCAAATTTCAGTGGATATTAAAGATGCAAAGATAAACACACCCTCTTGACAATGAACACGAATACAAGCAAAATGAAAATGGATGAGTATTTCTGGTTGATTGTATGCTTTTTGGAGAGAGAGAGAGAGAGAGAGAGAGAGAGAGAGAGAGAGAGAGAGAGAGGAGAGAGAGACAGAGACAGAGAGAGAGAGAGAGAGAGAGAGAGAGAGAGACAGAGACAGAGAGAGAGAGAGTTTACTATCAATATTACAATAGTTTATAAGGCGCAACTCGATGTCTTTTGTAATTACATGAATATTTTAATTTCGTGGAAGATTTTCGTCACTTTAAATACTTAATAAATCATAGGAAATGATTCTTTCATAAAATCCACACAATTATACCTAATGTTATTGTCTAAAGTTAGGATTGCAAAAAAAAGAAGAATAAAATGGAAGGGAAGATGACTATATATATATATATATATATATATATATATATATATATATATATATATATATATATATATATACATATATATATATATATATATATATATATATAATGTATATATATATATACACATTATATATATATATATATATATATATATATATATAATGTATATATATATATATATACATATATATATATATATATATATATTTATATATATATATACATTATATATATATATATATATATATATATATTACATTATATATATATATATATATATATATATATATATATATATATATTACATTATATATATATATATATATCATATATCAATAATCACCACCAAAATATGAAGCTCACTATGGAAAAAGAAAAACAACTCCTCTAGCTTTTCTAGATGTCAATGTAAGCAGAGACAAGGGTGAATTTACAACATCTGTATATCGGAAAAAACAAACACTGGACTTGTCAACAATTGTTGTAGTTCTTACCCTATGAATTTTAAACTAAACGCCATATACACACTGGTTTATAGGGCTCTGCGTTATTCCTCGAGTTGGTCCTTCTTTCATAAAGAAATTTTGTTTTTGGTACTCTTTTTCTCACAAAACTATTACCAAGCTCCTCTCACGATCTCTCTCTACTCCGATACCATTTTATAATGTATAAAAAAAGAAAAATGTGTTTGTTACAATTCCTTACCTATTAGACAACAAGTTTTCCATCAAACTTATACAAATTATAGAAAAAGAATATCCACTTCATCCTAATCAATACACTCAAGATTGATGTATTTTTTTGGCTACAAGGACAAACTGTAAACCTTCATGAGATCCAGCATAATTTATAAATTCAAGTGGCCGGAATAGCCCGAAATCCATGTTGGATCTTGCCGTAGGTTGTAGCAGGGGATATACTGTACCCATATGGAATACAGTTTTAGAAATTGTCAGACACTGGGTAATACTAAATTTTCTTACACGAGGAATCATGCCTCCACGTGCAAAATCAAAATAATTTTATTTTTTTTAAACTATTGGTGGAGCTAGACATAGTGAAGTTCTAACTACCATAGAGTCATTATACATCAAACGGTTTCTTCCTTTAGAGATCATAATGCGTAAAGGTGCGATTAGATTGGAGAGTTTTTTCCGAGAGTTGCTCTCAGACAGCTGCTCTATGGAATGTAAACAGGCTGTAGAGGACTCTCCCAGATTTTCTCTCTACTCTCGCGAGTGTTTCTCTTCTCTCGCGCAAGCTACAGTCTAAACAGTCTAGACAGCACTCTCGTAGAGCTAGGTTGTTGCTCTCCACTCTATCCAGTAAATATTCAGATCTCTGAAAGTTTTTGTTACTCTCGCGAGAGAACATGAGTGCCAAAAAAGTGGAATAAAGACCAAACAATTGCATTAATTCAGCAATACGAGAAATTTCCTGAACTGTGGAATGTGACTTTGCCTGAGTACAGAAACAAAGAGCTGAAAATTAGTAAAATTAAAGGAATAGCTGAGAACTTGGGAATTAGCAAAAAAGAAATTACAAGGAAATGGCACAATCTCCGGAGTCTAATGTGTACTGAAGCTAGAAAATTGGAGAAGAAAAAAATGGGAGTAGAGCTGAAGAAATAATTAGTGTAAAAAAAAAAATAAGAAATGAAAAAAAAAAAAAACACTACCCACAAACACACACACACACAAACTTCAATACCCGTTATTTTTAACGACCACGTGCACTAGATTATTTGTTATTATTATTAAAAATAAAAATATTAAATACATTTAATTCAAATAAATGATTAAAATTTAAATATTTAATTTAAATATTTGGATTTAACGGGCATGTGCACTAGTTACTTTGTATTTATATGTTATGCTTTCTTATCCTAACCTACCCTCCCTCACTTACTGCT
>NC_090728.1:32681990-32699490 GCF_036898095.1 Palaemon carinicauda
GTGTTAATGAATATATTTAACAATAGATTTACCACAACATATTAAACTCCCCATTAAGGACTTAGTAACCTCATTGTACTCACGCAGTAGTGTTCACATCCACAGGGACATCCCTAGAGCCTTCATTGATTCTACTCAGATAATCGCAAAAAATAACGCCAATGACATATTTGATTTATAATGGACAACAATATAAGACTTAATTTGAAAAGCTGACGAAACCGAGGAAGTTTTGTAATGCGAAATATCATTAATATTACATCAAAAATAAATATCTTAATTAGATATACCAAATCATTAATAAGACAAATAAATGTGAATTGAGAAGGACCTAGTTTGGCAATAAAGTCATGCCACTGTATCGCAACAATCATCAATTAATGAGGTGGTAAGTTTGATGCTGATGGAGGTATTGGTGAGCATGACGTCATGATGACGCCGAGATCGCTTTGTGCTTGACTCTTGCCATTTGGAGAGGCGCTCCTATCAAACAAGCAACACACACTGCTTCAAGTCGTCGTATCCTTTCATCAAATTGAAAAGGAATTTTGGAGTTTTATGGGCATGATGCTTTAAGGGATACTATGGAAATGCTTTGCGGTTTGCTGACTTATCAACAGTTTTAATTTGTAGCACACAACACACAAAAATACACACGCGCGCGGGCGCTCTCTCTCTCTCTCTCTCTCTCTCTCTCTCTCTCTCTCTCTCTCTCTCTCTCTCTCTCTCTCTCTCTCTATATATATATATATATATATATTTATATATATATACACAATCATAGCGCCTCTCATGGGTAACTTATATAACAGAACTAGTTCAACTAGATAGGCGATTTCCAAATCAGTTATTGCAAGATTAAAAAAACAAGATATGTGACAGTTGTCGGTATTCAAAACGTAATTCCAAAGTGCAGTATTTTTGCACATGAAAATTGGAACATTGAAAAAATATCGGAAAAAATGGCTTATGATATCAGTTAGCAAAAGCGGATGGAAGCTCTCTCTCTCTCTCTCTCTCTCTCTCTCTCTCTCTCTCTCTCTCTCTCTCTCTCTCTCTCTCTCTCTCTCTCTCTCCACGGCGTTAACGATTACCATGCCCTAGCATACCTTACCACAATATACCTTACCGATTTGTTAATAAACTGCAACTTACATTTCACTTGTATACCACTCTTCCATTACCACATCACACAGGGTCATCATTCTTTCACCAGCTAATCTGAACCATTGACGTTATTCCCCTCTTACAAAACCATCCCAGGCATTTATTCCTACCCAACCATCTCTATATCCTGGTTCTTCAATTTAGCAAAATTAGGATGTTATGAGAAACCCTTCCTTACTTAACCGAGATGGAATCTGTGACCATCAATGAACTGCAAGTGTAGAGAGAGAGAGAGAGAGAGAGAGAGAGAGAGAGAGAGAGAGAGAGAGAGAATGCAGTCAGGCAAATTGAACTGGTTCTCGGTTCAAGTAACAAATTGATGGTGAAATCCGGTATCGTGGGGGTAGCTTGGGAGTGGAATGAGGAGGAGGAATAAAAAAGATAAAGCAAAGAATGGGGAAAACTAAGATAAGAAAACGAGGGTAGTTAAAGTCCCCTCTAACTTTATTCGGGAAGACGAAATGCACAGATTTCAGAGACAGATTCTTGTGGGATATGCCCTATAAGATAAGAAAATATCCAATATAAATACTCGCAAATATATAATAATTATGCATACACAAATCCATATATGTGATTTTAATATATATATATATATACATATATATATACATATACATACATACATATATATATATATATATATATATATATATATATATATATGTATATATATATGTATATATATATATATATATATATATATATATATATATATATATATATATATATTTATATATATATATATTTATATAACTATTTATTTGTACAGTCTTAAAGACAAATATACATATTGATAGACAAATCTAAATGTTACCTTAAAAAGTCTCCCCCCCTCCAAAACCATCCAGAGAAAGTGCACCCAAAAAGATACGGTATTGCTACAAATAATCGAAGTCAGTCAGAATATTTGTTTCTTCCATCAGGGGGAGTCTATCTGAGAAATTGGCCAAGTGAAATTCGTAACGAATACATTGAGGTAAGAGAAAATTAAAATAACTGTAACTATTATCTCTTGTAAATCTAAAACTACAGTCACCGACGTTTATTTCTATTTGTATATATTTGGCCTTTTGAAGATATTGAATAAAAATTACTTTCATATCCTGTTATTAAAAGCCTGGAAAGAATACGTTGTAATATCCCATCAATAGTTATATTTATGTAAAATATCATAAAATACTATACACATGGGGCCAGACATTTCTAGGAGTCCAATACCGCAAAGAAGTCGGAAGAGAAAATTTAATGAAATGCCCCCTTACGTCTAGTGGCTAAAATGTACGAGGCCTCTTTTTCTTTCTCTTGTGGAAATGGTTCTCTCTCTCTCTCTCTCTCTCTCTCTCTCTCTCTCTCTCTCTCTCTCTCTCTCTCTCATTTATACAAGGTCAAGCGAAAAGGACTACCAGCCTTTGCAGAAAATAAGGAATTGGGAAAATACTACGTTCTTGATAACAAATTAACGAATATTTACAATGATTAAGATTAAAAGTAAAATTGCAAGAGGTAAGATAAGTAGAGAGAGAGAGAGAGAGAGAGAGAGAGAGAGAGAGAGAGAGAGAGAGAGAGAGAGAGAAGCATGTACAGTCAGTAAAACAAGATACACATTTCGTACATTTCACAATCAGCTATAAATCCAAGAATCCATTGACAGTTTTTTAATATCCCCCAAGAATTAAGAAGAATGTAAATATGCTTAACAACAAAGGCATGTTAAAATGCCAATTAATTTTGCTACCCAATATTCAAAGAGTAATGTGGCCACAATCTAGTCAATTATATGGCAAGTAAATTTCCTATTAAATAACATTCACGTTATATTCAACCAGACGTAAGAAAACATCATGAAAAGTTAGGGATATAAAAGATCAGGTACAATAACAGTAAGCTATTAATGCAAACAAATTCATTCATGTTAGGAAACAAAAAAGAAAACCACAAGGGCAAAAAAAAAAATTAATGGATTTATGTGATTTGAATTAGTAATAGGAAATATATAAGATGAAAAAATAATACTTGGTATCATATTACGTATAACGTAAGAGATAGTGGTTCTATGATGTAGGATGATGCTTGGTTTCACAGGACGGACTATTCAATTAACTGTCCAAAGGTCTATATAATGCTGTATTTTTTCGGATATTCAGCAAATAAAGAAAAATGTTTGCCTAGGAAAATACAATGATACAATGGATCATATTTTCATGAAAACTTAGTACATATTAACTGAGAAGCATAAAGTGGCAAGACTTACGAACTAACTATGATCGATGTATTTTCATATACGAACATACACTTGAACAAGCACTGTTGCATATGAAAGTACAATATTTTCACTCCAGGAGACCCTTAACCTAATAAGCCAAATACAATGCTTAAGATCTGCAAGAGTTGTATACGGTATTGCGCACTCCATTATTTGAAGGACCGTCAGGATAATATACTCTTCATAACCGTATATCATTAATAAAGCCGTACTTTCCTCTTATCTTACTACTCAACAGGATAATATACTCTTCATGACCGTATATCATAAATAAAGCCATACTTTCCTCTTATATTACTGCTCAACCTCTTAGAACACCATCAAATGTTGGAGTAGGGAAAAACTTTAAACGTAACTGTTTAGGTAAACACTGAATAGTGAATAGTTTGGAGAAGCGCGCGCGCGAGCAAAGAAAAAAAGAGAAAAAAAGAAAGAAAGAAAGAAAGACGACGACGAAAAAGCAGCAGCAACATAACACTACTTTAATTGAAAAGGCTTGATAGTGAAAATGCGTGTATAATAAAATTTACTTACGTGATTTACATAAATAAAGTATTTCTTCAGCTTACATAAAATATGTGGTGTTGAATTACTTAATTATGAGCAGCAAGCTGAAACCAGAGAATAACTACAGAGCTTTGAAGTGACAGAAAGTGCATTTAAGCAAATAATAGTGACAAAATTATGAGAACGGGAGAGTGATTATTACATTTTCTAGGATATGAAGCAAGCGTAGTGAGAAGGCGAGTGTAAAATAACAAACGAGAGAGAGAGAGAGAGAGAGAGAGAGAGAGAGAGAGAGAGAGAGAGAGAGAGAGAGAGAGAGAGAGAGAGAAATTGAATTACTGTACAGAATAAAGAATTTTCCATTCTCAATTCATCACCCACAATTAAAACGTCTATTTGAGCGCTGCCCGAATAGATAAAAATTATGCAAATAAAAAATTTACCTAGTTTAGGTAATCATTCTATTAGTCGGCTTGATACAAGCAATTTTTAAGAGGACTCGTGCAATTGATGATACAAGAATAAAAATTGCAACTTGTTCTCTAAGTGATAGTCATCAAACCTGGCCGATTGACCAATGGAAAATCCTATATGGCGGCCATTTTTCAAAAATTCTATGATGTTACTGAAACATTCACTAATCTCAGCCAGCATCCGACATTGATTCGTGATCTTGACCTACAGAGGCTGGAGAAATTCGTTATCCTCATGCATGACAGATCAAGTACAGCTGCCAATATTTGATAAAGGAAGACTAGATCTCCTTGCCTGCAAGCAGAACCCATACAACTTGATTCCGCCAACACAGCATGCGGCCTATCAGGCTGGGATTATCAGGGGAACAGGTAACCATCTCAAATCCAGACACGAGCAGTCCTGCTGAATGGGGATGGATACAAATAATGTCAGATGTGTTGGGAAACTCTACCCATTATTGCAGTCAGCTGTCGGGAACTGACGGTGGAGGAGTCATTCTAGCAGCGTTGCCAGATCTGCAGATTAATCTTAGGTTCTACAGATTTTAGGGCTGGTTTCAGATTTTCAGATTATTTTCGAGAAATGGCACAAATCTACAGATTTTTTCGTTTTGGTAGCATCGTTGACTCTAGAAATCCATTAATTTTGGAAAATAAGAGGAAAGAAAGTAAAAGACTGAGCTCAAACACAACACAACACAAAAATATAAAGAAACGTTAAAAATACAAGAGAGTACCGTTATAAAGGCAAATTCCCCAAATATCCACTGAACAGGCTTGTCAAGTTGTCATGTAAACAAAACCTGACTCAGCTGACTGATCCATCCATACTTGATGTTACTCGTGAGTGATTGTGGTCACTTGTCTCTTGCTAAGGTGGTGAGATAATTATACTATTGTTTCTTATTCTAATAAATATGTGCACTAGAATGGATAGCTTAGTTAATTACTGGGATGACATGCTATCATGTAGCCTCTGCACGTCTCTGGCTTAACTAGATAGGTAGAGCATTTGGCGGTGATATATAGGCTACCCTACTCAATTTATTTATTTGAGTTTTTATTTCGTAATTTTAACTTCATACATGGGGTAAACAGACGATTATAAGACACTTTTCTTCTATATCAAAATCCTCGCAAATGCAGGATTACCGAGATATACTCTAATCTTATTATTTGAGTATTTATTTAGTATTGTACCTTACTCAAATTTCGTAGTTTTAACTTCATACATGGGATAAACAGACGATTCTAAGACACTTTTCTTCTTTACCAAAATCCGTGCAAATGCAGGATTACCGAGATATACTCTAATCTTATTATTTGAGTATTTATTTAGTATTGTACCTTACTCGAATTTCGTAATTTTAACTTCATACATGGGGTAAACAGATGATTCTAAGACACTTTTCTTCTATAACAAAATCCGCGCAAATGAAAGATTACCGAGATATGAGGTACATTAGGTTAGGTTAATTTTTTGGTAAATATTACGAAAATTGCAAACTACCTTAAAGTAAAGTTTTACCCTAAACTCTTCTAAAATAATCTATTTTAATGCTTTTGAACAATATGCATTGATGTTTATACATCACTGCATGGTCGATTACTTTGAGATTGTGGCTGTATATTGGCATGTTAGTAAAGATAAGTTTTTTGCATGTTTCAGGGAACTAACAATGGATGAAGAATCTGATAGCTACGATCTTAGTATTATAATATTATATAGCCTAGACTGATTAGTCTATATAACAAAAAAAAATACGAAAATTGCAAACTACCTTAAAGTAAAGTTTTACCCTAAACTCTTCTAAAATAATCTATTTTAATGCTTTTGAACAATATGCATTGATGTTTATACATCACTGCATGGTCGATTACTTTGAGATTGTGGCTGTATATTGGCATGTTAGTAAAGATAAGTTTTTTGCATGTTTCAGGGAACTAACAATGGATGAAGAATCTGATAGCTACGATTCAGGGGAAGAGAAAAGAAGGGGAGTGAAACACAAGAAAGTTAGATACTGCAATAAATATTCTGTAGCATTCGAAAGTGATCCAATTTTCAAAGGTTGGATTAAAGCCAGTACAAAAGGTGACCAATACGCTTACTGTATCCCCTGTGATAACCACCTGAAACTAAGTGCAGGAAAGACAGATCTGAAGAGGCATGCTGAAAAGAAAAAACATAAGGATGCAGCTAAAGCAGTTCAAAATCAAAGGCCCATTAATAACATGTTTAATCTTACAGTCAATGAAAGTAAAGTAAATGAAGCTGAACTGAGGTTGGCTGCATTCATAACAGAGCATGATCTGCCCATGACAGTTGCAGATCATTTACCTCAACTTGTAAATGCTATGTGCCCAGATTCCAAAATAGCGAAAGAAATTAAATGTGCTCGAACAAAAGTGACTGCTCTGATTAATCATGTTACAGGGGAAGAAAACAAAGCAAAATTGATTAATCATTTAAAAGAAAATAAGTCCTTAACTTGGAAGAGGACGGACGTGCTTTCTATAATTAGTGCTTTTGTGAACAATGGAGGCAAAGAAGATTTCATCGTCCCACCGGTTATCGAATTTCAACATGGCTGTTGTTGACGATTTAAGTGAAAAGATTAAATTGGTTATTGGAAGACTATTGAAAGATGCCGACCCCGTTTCGAAACGAGTACTCACCGTCTTCGACCCTGCTAAGGATGCAAGTATCAACATTCTCAAACTAGGCAAGGCAAGCAGAGCTGAGCTTGATACCCTCGCAGCTTATCTGAATCTGCCATTAGTTGACGCTACATCCAAGAAGAAACTCTTCAGTTCACGTGATAAATTGGCTTTGCGCATTGTGCAGGAGATTAGATCTCTCTACCCGTCAGTTTGTTCAGAGTGTACTGCTGAGTACACGGTGATGCTGGGTAACCAGCCAAGACATAGATGCTGGATCTGTTTACAGGGAGCTCATGACTGTAAAGAATTTACGTCAAAAATGGATCTCTATGGCAGTCTTTCGTCCAACCTTCAAGGTATTGTTTGGCTGTGCTCGGACTGCACTGCAGTCAACAAATGCATCAAAGGCTCTGACCCTGATGAACTCGCAACATCGGAATCGACAACACCGGGAACTTCCTTGAGTGCCAACCTATCCCGGCAAGAAGCCCACCATCAGGAACCAGCCGCACCCTCTCTCAAACCAAAGCTCCTAGCAAATGAGCTTGAAAAAGCCAAAAAGGAACAGGATATTTCTGAGTCCAAGCCCAACATATGTCAACATGTGTGCCCCAGGTTATCAGAAGGTTCCTGCCCCCCACAGTATATCTGGGAAAAAAGAGGCCAATGGAAAAGAAAAGTGCAACCTTTTTCACCCCAAAAGATGCCAAAGATACATGAGGTACTACACATGAAACAAGGGGATGCAAAGGAGGAGACAACTGTGCATATCTGCATGTCAATCTTTGCAAATCTTCAGTGGAGACTAAAAAATGCAAAGACAAACTGCAAGCGAATGCATTTAATTGGAACCAAACGTCCTAAATCGATGCTGAAGAAGAAAACAGTGGATAACGCTGCTAATACCAACGTTCCGACTACAACGGCTTAAGATCCGACATCGAACAAGCCTAAGCCTGGAAAGAAGGAAACAAGCGCCGTCCACAGGATAATAAAGCTCCCTCAAAGCAAGAGAAGGAGTCTTTTTTAGGGATGAAGACTCTCCTAGACGAAATGAAGACAACCGTTCTAGGGGAGATCAAGTCCTTGAGGCTAGAGATGGATCTGTACAAGCAACAAATGGATATGCTAATGAAAGACAGGGCCCACCCAACTCTACCCTGGAACAGCCAATACTCCACTACGGCCTCTTCAAGCCAACGCCGTACGATCCCCAACAGCTGTTCCATCGGAGGCAGGACAACTTCTCGGGCCAGCCGATGTTCTTCCCACCGAACATGACTCATATTCGTCCTGTCTGCTGTTAAACATACAGTCACTGAACCCCAGCGCGAGGAGTGCGTGTAGCTGGAAGATACCTTTCCTTGAAGATGTCATCAGACAGAAGTCAAGGACCAACTGTCTCCCATTTATAGCTCTCACGGAGTCGTGGTTAAAACCTTATGTTCACGACGCTCAAATCAGCATCGAAGACTACAATATTCATCGATGCGACCGTAGCACTAGGGTTGGTGGCGGGGTTATTCTTTATACCCACTGTGATCTTCCAATCACAAATACAGAGAAGCTTGACCAAGATTCCTGCCAGCTTCTTGTGTGTACATCGGAGCCTTCCGAGATGAACATCGGAGCCTTCCAAGATGATTATCTGTGTTCTGTATAGACCTCCATCAGCACCCCTTGCAGATTTCCAGGCGTGTCTCAGTGCGGTACATGACTACACAGAAGGCAAAGAAGACTTTGATATTTGTTTTCTAGGCGATTTTAACTTCCCAGACTTTACCTGGGATCCTCCCTTGGCACGCCCACCAAGCTCATCCACTCATCTCTTAGAGAAGTTTATGAACAACCACCTTTTCAGTCAATACATCCTCCAACCCACACGTCAAGGCAACACTTTAGACCTCTTTCTCACCAACTCAGCCTCGCTTGTGACCCATGTGCTTGTGAAACCTACGAGAATGTCTGATCATGATCTGATAGAGATTTACCTATCCTACAATCCATGTCAGCCAAATGTAAATGCTCCTCCGGTGTTTGACCCCGCCTCGTTCCGGGGACTTGATTTTACTAAAGCAGACTTTTCCAGCATCAGCAGTAAAGTTGAAGCTGTAGACTGGCATGATGTTCTCGAATCTAACGGTATAGATTGCTTTCCGGAAACCTTTAGGGACATGTTACTTAGTATATGTCAGGAACACTGTCCTCCCAAGCTCCCCCCTAAGCGCCAGAGATCTCACATATTGCGTCGCCTCTCCCACAAAAAGCGAAGACTTCAAGACAGGTTAGAGGGGGCAACCGTGGACCCTTCTACTCCCTCAGAGCTCATCCAACGTCTTAACAATGAGATTGCTCTTGTCCACTACGACATCAGAGATGCAATTGTCAACGAGAGACACTTCAGAGAAGAGGTAGCTGTCGGGAAGGTCAAATCAAATCCAAAGTACTTTTATAGCTATGCTAAGAGATTTTCCCGGCAAAAACAGACCATTAGCATGCTTTTTGATGAAAGCAATAATATTTGTACTGATCCTCAGCTAATAGCCAACATATTGCAAACCCAGTTCAAATCGGTTTTCAGCGACCCAAGAGATGTCGACATTGCTGCAGCAGACTTTACACCGCCGACAATTACTGAAAGATTTGAGGACTCCCAATTACTTTTCAGTGAAGGAGATGTTATATCTGCCATTGATGACATGAAGGCAGACTCAGCCCCTGGCCCTGATGGTATCCCTTCTGTGCTGCTCAAGTCCTGTAAACATGCGTTGGCACGACCTATTTTCATCCTCTGGTCACAATCCTATGAATCAGGTGTAGTCCCGTCCTTCTACAAGAACTCCGTAATTTGTCCACTCTACAAAAAAGGGAGTCACGCAACTGCTTCAAATTACCGACCTGTATCTCTGACCTCCCATATCATCAAGATATTTGAGCGTTTTATTAGGAAACGCCTTGTCCACCATCTTGAGTCCAACAGCCTTCTATGCAGCCAACAGCATGGTTTTAGGTCAGGTCATAGCTGCTTAACCTAGCTTCTCCATCACTTCGAGAACATTCTGGAGAACTTTCTTGAGGGAAACGATACCGATTACATTTATTTGGACTACGCCAAAGCTTTCGATAAGGTGGATTATGCCCTACTCATCAAGAAGCTCTCCAAGTATGGAATCCATCCGAAGATTGTGAAATGGATCGAATCCTTTCTTAAGGATCGCACACAGCAAGTCGCAGTTGAAGGCCAGTTCAGTGTTGCAGCCTTAATTCTGAGTGGAGTACCTCAAGGAACCATTCTGGGTCCTATACTGTTTCTTATATTCATAAACGACATAACACTGTGTGTAGGCAACAGTGTCGTTCGTTGCTTTGCTGACGATACAAGGATTATGAGAGCAATATCAACTACTCCTGATATGGTACTCTTGCAACAGGATCTGAATACTGTTACCTAATGGTCAACTAAGAACAATATGTCATTGCATGAAGATAAGTTCGAGTTTATGAGCCATGCAGTAAATAGGAGGAATCCTTTGCTACAATTACCGTTTACTGCCGACCTATATCAGTATTCAACGTCCAAAGGCACTCTCACTCCTTCCGACCAACTGAGAGATCTTGGAGTTACTGTTACCTCGGACCTAAAGTGGACTGCTCATATCAAAGATATGGCCAACAAAGCAAGACAAAAAGCCGGATGGGTTCTCAGCGTCTTCTTTAACCGGAGTCCTACCATCATGCTAACTTTGTACAAGTCTATGGTACGCAGTCTACTAGAGTACTGTTGTCCTCTGTGGAATCCCCAAAGTGTGTCGGACATCGAAGAACTGGAAGGAGTTCAGCGGACTTTTACTGCACGAATTGCAGGGGCTCAGCATCTCAACTACTGGGAGAGACTCAAGAAACTATCCATCATGTCACTGCAACGCTGACGAGAACGGTATATCCTGCTACACATGTGGAAGATTCTCCATGGATCAGTCAGCAACGACCTGAAGATCAAGTTTGTGTCTAGGCCTCGGACTGGCTTTAAAGCAGTCGTTCCTCCTCTGCGAGGGGGCGTGGCAGCCTATAACCAGAGTCTATATGACAAGTCTTTCGCTGTCATTGGCCCACGTCTCTGGAACTGCCTCCCAGTACACATTAACAAGATTGGAGAATTCAAGCCATTCAAAACAAAACTCTCATCTTTGCTCCAGCGAATTCCTGACAAGCCTCCTGTTAAGGGGTATACATCTCCTAACACCGACTCAATCCTGGACTGGAGGATGGATCCAGCTACATTGGAGCTATGGGGCGATCAAGATAGTTGATGACCCTGTTGCAGCGCACTAAACCGGACATAAGTAACATAAGTAAATAAGGAAGATACAAGTGCTTACAGTCCACCCTCACCTACATATCACTTTGAAGCTGCGTATGTGAACAGTAGTAGCTCGATGAGTAGTGGCATGTTGGGAACATTATGGTGCAAAGATTGCAAAGGTAAGACTTGCCAATCTGCTTGACCATCTTGACAAAAACAGTAAAATCTTGAAAAATGTTTTATTGCTTAATAAGCAATAAAATTTTAAAAAGCACGAGTCATTTTGTATTGCAAACATTAAAATCTATTTGAAAACATAGGAATCACTATGTAGATCATGCAACTCGGACGACTCCAAATACTCTTAGCAAAAGGCTAACTTTGGCGGCCATCTTGAAAAATGGTTACTTTTTTGTTTTTAATTGGCCAATCGGTCAAATTTGATTAATATGACTTGGAGAATAAGTGTGCCAAATTTCATGATTGTATCATTATTTGTTTGATTTTTCTGTTATCTCCAGCAATATATGTGAAACATACTAAAATGAGCTCGCTGTACATTCAACTCTTCCTCTTTACCCTGGAATATGTCTTTCTTACCATGTAACAAGGATTCTAACTGAACTGAAATTCCTGCTCATATGAAAGTCGAGGGAAAAGGTCTACGTAACGGCCTTATAGTCCTGTGCACACAAGCATTCCTCCCAAAAGAATTTTTTTCTTTTTTTAAATATTTTAAAGTCTTCACATATACCAGGATACAAAGAAAATACAATCATAGAACGATGGCAAAGATATGATTCGCATACTGTTTGAATATCTAAGAAATAAAATAATATAAATGAAATGCTGAAGGTTGCGCATCCTAATACCCTGAAAATATTCTAAAATAAGAGAGCGGCTTTCTGGTTAAAAAAGGAACTCTCCATTAAATATATTTCACAGTAAGACAAGGGCTGGAACTTAATAACATGAAGGAAACTTGAGGCTAAACCTGTTAAACTTAGAAGACCAATTCACTGGTTAACTGAGTACAATAACAAACGAAGGCGTAACACAATTATGGTTAATATCAAATCTACAACGGAAGTGTGAACATATACGATTTCAAATATCTCCCAATAAGCGGTATCATATTCATAACTAACACCACATCTACAAGGGAAGAACAAAACCATTCCTTTCAACTACAATAAACAATTTACTTCATTTATACTAGGAAGTCTGGCATCAAATGCGTTCACCATCTGATAATGTCAAGCGCTTCCCTTCCAGCAATATGTCAGAACCATATGCTTTCCAGAAACCCCTCCACCACCATATGTGCACCCATACACGCGCGCGCACACAAACAGACACAGGGTTCATTTAAAAATTCCAAGTGTTTCGTCTCAACATAAAATTGGATCTGAATACCAAGAATCGTAAACAGCCTCGATAAACGCAAGAGAAAAAATTCTTACAAGATTATTAAAATCCAAAATAGGCTGCAAGAAAAAAAACTTATGAAGTTGTTTGGTTGAATATAAATTAAAGTAATAATTTCATAACTTTAATCAATTTAGAAAATGAATTATAGTATGTACATGACATGATTTATCTGGTGGACTTTAACACTAAGCTGAGTACCATTTTGGTTGAACCAAACAATTATTCCTTTGATACTAGTTTCAAGATATAATGAATAAACGAAATTCAAAACTCAAATAACCTGAATGAGATAAACTTAATCACAAGTCTATCTCATTCGTAAAATAAACTAGATTAAATATTCAAGTTGTCTATCAAATCATAAAATACACTTTTCAAACCATAACACTCACATTCACTCTCTCTCTCTCTCTATCTCTCTCTCTCTCTCTCTCTCTCTTTCTCTCTCTCTCTCTCTCTCTCTCTCTCTCTCTCTCTCTCTCTCTCTCTCTCTCTCTCTCTCTCTCTCTCTCTCTCTCTCTCTCTCAAACTTGCGTGGATGAATAATTCTAGTTCTCTTTTTACAGTATTAACATGGATGCTTATTTTTGTCTTTCAAATTGTATCCAAGAGATTTTAGAAACCATATAAGTATCTCTCGCTCCCTTTTGCAATTAAGTAGATAGGAAATTAAGAATAGTTTTCCGAATTATAAGAAATGCATTTATTAAATCATATATATATATATATATATATATATATATATATATATATATATATATATGCGTATGTGTGTAAGAGATATTTTCAAAACCATATATTCTCTATTCTTTCCAATCAAAAGAATAATTATAAGATTAAGATCCCTTCCCTTCTTACTCTTCCTCACTCTCCAAACAACATCTTTCCTTTCGAATCAAGAAACTTTATAGACACAAAAGAGAGAGAGAGAGAGAGAGAGAGAGAGGAGAGAGAGAGAGAGAGGAGAGAGAGAGAGAGAGAGAGAGAGTCTCTCTCTCTCTCATACGATTATCAAATGAAAATCCAATGAAATCGAGCCAAAGACTTAATGACGTTTTGGAATTTCATCCGGAGGAATAGTCCAATATGAACTATTTCACGACATGTTTAAGAAAGTATTACCACTAGTAAGACTATCATTCTTGTTATCCTTATTACTAATAGTATTTATATTAGGGCAACTATGCATTTTCAACGTTAGATTCCTCTTACTTGTAAATTACTTGGGCGTGATAAACTGATAATTGATGTTAAAAGGAAACTTTAGCCAAGAAAATCAATGAAATAATAGTAAAAATAAAAGGTAAACTGCACTACGTATGTATCATGAGAGAGAGAGAAGAGAGAGAGAGAGATGAGAGAGAGAGGAGAGAGAGAGAGAGAGAGAGAGAGAGAGAGAGAGGATAATCTAGTTCTCTTATACTACATTATTTCTTCGTTATAAACTGGAATTGATTTCAGGTGCTAAGTATTATGAGGCAAACTAAGAAACAATACACTGAAGAACTTAAGAGACGAGCAAAATGTAGAAACTTCAAACAAAAAAGCAAAGAGTGAATCATAGATGAATGCAGTAAATGCAACTGCACAAATGCAACAACCCATATCTATGCGAAGAATTCTCCACGGAAGGCAAAGCGAGGCAAGCACACGCCTGACCTTAAATATATAGGAAAACTTACGAAAGTAAATCTTGCATACAAATAAGAGAGGAGTAAGGGAGAGAGGCTTCCCTCTCTTCCTCGTTCTCTTTGTGCGTTGGTGTGAGTGTTCGGATATCTAATGCTCGTTTAAAGCAAGGGTTTCTTGGAATGCAGATCCGGTAAAATGGGATTTCTTTCTTTACTTTGTCATAGACGTTACTCTTAGGTTGGGTGTTTGGCTTTCCAATTTCTTAAAAATTATTTTGAAAATGTACAACCATTAAATGGAAGAACTTTGGAATTTTTTATTACAAAAAGAGAGATAGTTACTTGTATTTCCAGAAAAGGTTTACTCAATAAAATCGCTCATTTTCAGGCTTAGAAGAGGAATATTGCTTTAAGCGTGCATAAAAACTACGTAACCATCTCGATCATTTCGGACTTTTCCTGGTGTTACATTAACGTTACAGGGAGAGGTGGTCTCAGATTTAAACCGATGAAGTCGGCAACTACTTTCTTAGGTGAATCACTACTTGTGAAAGCGTTTCCAGTAACCTGTAGGAAAAAATATGATCTCTACCAAAATAAAACATCACAGTATGTAAAGGCTTCTAATTGGTTTAGTTCTTATTGTTACGTAGTGGTGGAGGTTAAATCCTTTAGTGCTGTTTAAGGAGGTAAATCGCTGACTACATAAGGACCGAAATCTTTAACTGTGAAATAGGTGTATATCACCAAGTAAGGAATTCTATAAACGTAATTCAATAATCTTAGCAA
Organism: Palaemon carinicauda; assembly: GCF_036898095.1. NCBI lineage: Eukaryota > Metazoa > Arthropoda > Malacostraca > Decapoda > Palaemonidae > Palaemon > Palaemon carinicauda. The sequence continues at coordinate 32,697,225 of NC_090728.1, forward strand.
AATATTATTACCCTAATTCTAAAGCACTTCGTTGTCGTATTTATCTCGTTGGATCTCTAGATTGCAGGTCAAGTAGTTTTCCAAAAAAAATGAATGTGTCACTACAAACTTACATCTTTCAAATACAATAATGTAATAAAAAACTACCATGAATTAAGTTCATATTCTAAAAATAATGAAAAATAAACCAAAAATTTATCTTATTGAACTAAATTTCCTATTAACGATTATTTTTACTTTGCATGTGTACAATTATATATCTTCTTTGAAGTGTAGCAAATAATAAGGGACGTCTATGGCAACCCAAAAGTTAAAAAGCGTCGAGTAAATGTATCTATGAGAGAGAGAAAGAGAGAGAGAGAGAGAGAGAGAGAGAGAGAGAGAGAGAGAGAGAGAGAGAGAGAGGAGAGAGAGGAGAAAGAGAGAGAGAGAGAGAGAGAGAGAGAGAGAGAGAGAGATGAGAGAGAGAGAGAGAGAGAGAGAGAGATTTGTAATTTTCATAGCTGACATTGCACGGCACTGTTAAGTTTCAACCAAATCAAATAAAAGAGTCCGACCTCTTTATCTACGGGTTTGGCAAACGTAGATTCAATTATAAACAGCTGAACATCTGGTACTAATTTAGAAAATTGTACACCTCCGGAGATAAGGGTTACTATCCATTCTCCTAGGGCCAAAGGAAAGCTTCCCCCATATTTGTAAGACTTGTGGTGGTAAAGCCCCGGCCCCCTAAAAAAAAAAAAAAATTAGATTTCATACTCAAATAAAAAAATTTAGTCAAGTTAGATGTATCTAATACCTTTTTTATTTCATATCTCAAAAGCGTTCTTCTTAAAAGTTAAAATTTAACTAACAAAAAAATCATAAGGAAATAAAATACACCATATAAATTCTAGACTTATTATCTTTTAATCTAGAATCAAAGCTTTTCTAATAAATGAAATTCAAAATTATGATTAATTTAGAAGAATTAAATTTTAAATATTCCCCCATTTTAATCACAGAGAGAGAGAGAGAGAGAGAGAGAGAGAGAGAGAGAGAGAGAGAGAGCGAGGAGAGAGAGAGAGAGAGAGAGAGAGAAACTTACTTTTGTGCCAGGCTCAGCTCTTGCTGGTTAAAAGGCCAATAATGAATGGCAAGGGCAAGAGACAGTGACATTGCCCTACTCGAGCAGGGCAAATCCCCTGGAGACTGACAATATACACATATGATCAGAGCCCAAGCACTCTCTTCCCCAAAGCCGGGACAAAGGAGGGCCAGGCAATGGCTGCTGACAGCTGATAGACCTTTAAGCTCCACCAAAAACCCCCTTCCTTATCTCACAAGGATGGTGAGATTACAGCAACCAAAAGAAACTAATGAGTCTGAGTGGGACGCGGACACCAGTTTGGGGTTCACCAGTCAGGGACGTTACCACACCGGCCACCGGGTGCTAAGTGAATGCCTGGTCAGTAAGAGGAGAATCGACTTTTCCTTTCTTAAATAGGCTATATGACATTACTAGCAATGTATTGTGGGATAATAAACTTTGGCATTTTCTTGTTGATATTATATTGTTCTTCAGCGAAGTAAACAACTGACTGGAGACAAAATTGTGAATGTAATCAAAATTAGTAAAGATAAAAGAGATGATAGAAGCAATGACAGTATATTTAAAGTAAAATTCTCTCTCTCTCTCCTCCTCTCTCTCTCCTCTCTCGTCTCCTCTCTCTCTCTCTCTCTCTCCTCTCTCTCTCCCCCCGAGTTTCAAGATTCTTTTATTCCTCTGGTCTAAAAGGTTCAATAAAGTTTTGAAGTTCTTTCTTTTGCAATTCTTCACTGTTCTTATTGATCATTTGCATTTAATCTCTTTCTACTGTTCTCCCATCCTCTTCCATCCATTAATGAACTAGTCTTCTGTGCTGAATTTTAAACGCCATTCATATTGATACCAAAGAGACTGTGTTCAAGATATAGATGGGGAAAAATACTGATGATTTTACATGCAAATTGGTTGTGATAAAATAAAATGACACATCTACTTGACATTTTCATTGCAGGATATCAACTTCTGTAAATGTACATACAGTAATAAAAAGAAAATCAAACAAAAGATAAGTAGCAAAAAGGAAGAATATATATGATAAAAGCACCCTTTTCAATAATGCTCTACAATTTTAATCACATGATAAAAAAAAATCCTTTTTGAACAACTACTTTCCAAAGGTATGAACCTATTTCCATCATATATATATATATATATATATATATATATATATATATATAT